>NW_022196898.1:39326589-39331589 GCF_008632895.1 Mastomys coucha | reverse complement strand
CTCTGGCTGGCCTGGAACTTGCTATATAGACCAGGTTGGTAGAGTCCTTGCCTGTCACCTGTGAAGCTCTGATATGGCTCCACTCCCAGATCTGCAAAGTTTATGCGCGCACGCACACACGTCACATCATTGCACCTACAAATCCTCTCAATTCTAGAAGCCTATCATACACTCCTGGTTTACAGACGATGAATGTCACTCAACATGCTCAGTGAGTGTGATTAGGTCAAACCCCTTGGCCTTGAAGCTCTGCTCCTGTTTCATCCCTGTTGCTGTGATAAGCTAGCCTGACCAAAAGCAGCTTAAGGGAGAACCGGTCCATTTCAGCTCAGTTCCAGGTTACAGCGCAATTGTAGGAGAAAGTCACAGTGCCAGAGAAAGAAATAGCAAGTGTGAGTCTTTTCCTACTAAATTCTATAAAAGTTGTGTTAAGGACAAGGAATTAAAATCTTATGCAAATGTTTTAGCTCCACCCTCTACCCCCACTTACACAAAGGTCCCCCTGATGTGTTCTAGGAACTTGATGGCCTGGAGCATTGATCCCTTTCCCCTTCCTCCTTCATTTCCTGTGTGCCAACTCTTTTCAGACTAGCCAACTGAGTGAAGATTGTGCAGTCAGATCCCAGCCAATAGGGAAAGGACATAGCCACCCCCCGAGTAAACATACTTTCTGTCTTCAGTGTTCACTCTTCCCAAGTTCATCCGCTTGATCAAGAGTAATGTTAGTCTTGTCCAGACAATTCCGTTGAAATGGTGGTCTCTTTGTCTGCAACCCCAAACTTATTTCTAGCACCAGGAACCTAAAGTAGCTACTAAAGTAGCTACTTATATCCCATCCATAGTCAAGAACAGAGAGAGAATGAATGCATGCATGCTTATTTCTCAGCCCACTCTCTTCACTCTTAGACAAGCCAGGACCCAGCATAGGGAATGGTGTTGCCCATAGTGGGCTGTCCTCCCACATCAATTAACATTATCAAGACAATCTCACAGATATGCCAGTCCCCCACTGAGACTCATCCCAAGTAATTCTAGATTCTGTCAAGTTGACAATTAAAACAAACCCATACAGGACCTTAGGTTAGCTACCCTGACTGCTCTGGCTTGGTGGGCTCTCAGGGAAGGGATGGGAGCACTCATGAGAGACTCAGGATACTGAAGTTCAGAACTAAGGCAGGAAAGTGAAGACATGGCATCATTTTTAGGCACAGACCTTGAGAATGGCCCATGGGGTGGTGCAGTAGGAAGTGAAGCTGAACAAGGCTGTGGTCTATGAGATGTGAGAGGTAGAATGGGAACAAACTGCTGAACAAGGTAAAGAGGTAACTGGAGCCAAACAGAGCAAGGCAGGACCACACTGGGCCAAAAAAGATGATGGGACACAGAGGGAGACTGGCTTCAGGAAGACTGAGTTTAAGGCACTCTGGCCACAGGGGGTTGAAGCCAGTTCTGCACAAGCAGACCCACCTCTCCAGACACCTCTCTTACATCCAGGAGTGGCTCTCACCCTCTGGAAGGTCTGAGTTTTGGAGAAGGCTTGAGTTCAGGAGATAGAGATCCCGTATAAAAAGCAACTTCCAAAGTCAGGTCCCTTTGAGTCCCAGGCTTATTTGGTGGCAGGCAGCTCAACTTTTTGCTTAGTCTAGGTGGCCAGTCCAGCCTGGAAATGGAGGCTTTGGCTTGCTCTCCAAGTGGAGGACCCCAACATTCAGTGGCTGGCAGGTTCCTGACCCCAGTGTCTCCAGTCCATTGCCCCAGTAAAAACAGAACAGCTTTGGGAAGTGACACTGTGAGTGGGTGCGGGGCTGCTGTGGCTGTGGCTGAGCTAATGGGATTAAAGTGGTAGGTCACTTCCCCCACACCCAGGCCCCTAGCTCAGAACCTGGGGCATCAGGTCTTCTCAGAGATTTGGGGCTTGAACTCCTACTTGAGACCCCTAATTTAGACCCTTGGCCACCCCTATCTAGGCCTTGGGTGATCAGAGATGTACTTGGTAGAGCAGGTTCCCCAGTTCTGCCTAGAACTTCACTCTCATGGGGTCATCTGAAAGGGAGTAGGAGGAGGTTGATGCTCCAGAGAGGATTCTCAACCCCGAGAAGGGGCCAGGTCTGACCACTGCAACATTTCCCTGCTCTCATTGACGACCACTTCAGCATCCTTCCATTCCTCCCGTCCCAAATATTTCCACGTGAAAGGACAGATCAGCAGAGGTAAGGGATGTGGAAGGGACGAGGACTGAAAGCAGAGAGAGACCTAGCCTCAGAGGACACAGGACAGAGGAACAGCAGCCCTAGCTCTGACCCCAGGACCCGACTCTCCCCAGATCTTGAGTGTTGGTGAGGATGACGGCAGCCCAGGGAGCCAAGGCTGAGGACAGAAACCCAGAGCTGCTTGAGAAGAGGTGTGTGGTTGAGCGAACACTGGAAGCCATGGGGCAGCCCTTGCTGCTATCTGGGGTTGGGGGAGGCACTGGGGGTCCTAGCCAACTGGATCTAGCAGAATATGAGGGGAAAGTTGGGTGGAGGTGGTAGGCACAGAGTGAGAAAGGACACAAAGGGTGGAGCAGTTGGGCCAGTGATGGGAGGCAGGCGTGGAGGACAGAGGTGGCAGGAGCTCGAAGCCCTGAATGACAGCTGTTGAAAGAGGCTGCAAGAAGCAGCTACGGTTTGGGGTCTTCTGGAAGCACAAAGTCACAGAGACATTCTTGGGGCCCAGAAGACTGGACGGTAGGCTAAAGGATCATATGGCCAGCCTGAGGGACCTAAAGTGGGGAACAGTATCCCTGGGAGAGCTGCAAGCATACGGGCCCCTCAAAAGTTGCCGTTGTCCAACATCTGTCTTATCTATTAGGGCTGTCCCACCCCAAGTGCACACTGAGTAATGATTTGTGATGTTTATGGAAGAGTACCTGTGCATGTGGCTTCACAGCTCTGCTATTGTCCCTGGCCTTCTGACACCGGTGACTGTGGTCCTGTGTGTCTGAACTTAACTTTGAATCTGTAAAGGCCTCTCCCAATGACCTGTGTCTGTGGCTTCTGTGACCATGTATGCCGTCCTGGAGTCCGGTGGGCTAGAAGATTGTCATTTCTGGTCTAGGTGTGTGCTTGTGTGAGCCTGAGTGTGTTCCTTCTCTAGTCAGAGGCAGCAGCTTCTGACGAGCGTAGGGAGGGAGGGGCTTCAGGGAGTGCCAGGAGTCCTGGGAAGTTGACCTCATGGGTAGATAGGCAGATAGGCCCATGGGGAAAAGAGGAGGTGACTCTGCGTCTCCCAGGGAGCACAATGCCCATGCTTCAGTCCCTAACCTCTCTATTGTGCCTGCCCTGACCCCTGTGCTATTGCCAGGGCTCAGCTGAATGAGACCATCCATCAAGCCTGTCAGACATCAGCTCTGGTGATCTATCCACAGGACAGCAGCCAGCTCTGATAAACCAGGCCTGCTCTCCATTCCAGCTCCTCCCTTGGTACCTAGATCTCTTCAAGTCAAGTTCTGTCTCTTTCCCTGAAAGGCTGGAGAATCTTAGAATTTAAAATGAGGGCATTTAATAGAAATGTATGTATAATGTGTAACTTTTACCTAAAAGGGGGCATGGAAAACCTCTGTATCAAGCCAAAAACGAGAAGTAGGTAGTTCCAGGAACTTGGCTAACTCAGAGCCTCAGGGCTCTGGTTCCCCATACCTGCCCCTCCTGAATGATCCACAATGAGGGCAGAACTAAGAATGAAGGTCTACTGGTTTATGAGACTCTCCACCCTGTTGACCGGTAGATGAAGATTACATTCTTAAAATGAATATGTTTCCCTCCTTAACTGAATACCTTGGGTTGGGTCCCTCTGAAATTTTCCACTGTTTTTATGTTCTGTTTCCTTGGTAACCCTTTCTTCGCCCCCAGCTTGTAGTTTTTCCCTTAAATACCCCTCACTTCTTGTGTTCGGGGTCGAACTCCTCTGGCCGACAAGGTCACGAGATTGACCCCGGTACCGGTCGGTATCCCCAATAAACCTCATGTGATTGCAGCAAGTTCGGTCCCTTGTGAGTCATTGGGTGGTCGTGTCATCCCGAGACTTGAGTAAGGATCTCCCCAGTTCTGGGGTCTTTCAGCCCCCTCCCCAGGCACAGAATAAGGCAAAGGGGAGGGAGACTGAGGGTAGAGGAGGCCCTAGGTCCCGGTAGTTCTGAGCTTCTCTTCAGGGTATACTACGTGTTCTGAACTGGCCTTTGTGTGGGAGCCAAGCTACCCGGAGGCCATGAGTGAACATCCACTGCTGCCCTCCCTGCCAGGTGGAAGGGAGCTGTCTGTAGCCATCTCCTGGCAGTAAAAGGGGCTAGCCTTGGCTAACAACAGCAGTACTACCCTGATGTCATATGATTGCCTGCATCTGGATACCTTGCTCTCCCATGAACACCCACTGTATGAATGTAGAACCACCACTGGTGGCTGAGCCACAGGGCTGTGTACAGCTAGAAAGTGCTAGACAGAGGATGAGAAGACATGACAGTGCCCAAGCGGCACCTGCCCGGCACAGAGGTGCCCACAGTAGACCTGGACAGGAACAGCTCAGTCCCTTAGACTTGTATACACAGTGCCTTTGGCCTGTACATTTAGGGGCCCATAAATTTTTTCTTTTGACACTAGAGAGATGGCTTAGCAGTTAAGAGTCATTGCTGGGGGATGGAGAGATGACTCAGCAGTTAAGAGCATTGGCAGATCTTCTAAAGGTCCTGAGTTCAATTCCCAGCAACCACACGGTGGCTCACAACCATCTGTAATGGGATCGGATGCCCTCGTAGTCCCTGGCCTCACAATTGCCGTGTGGCTGGGAATGATCTTGAATTTCTGGCCCTGCTTTACCTCCATAGTGCTGGGATTACAGGAATGCATCCCCACATCTGGTTTCATCTGGTTTATACAAGACTGGGGGCTGAACCCAGTGCTTTGTGCAAAGTTAGACAAGCCAACTAACCCGCATCCCCAAGCTCCATACTTTCCTTTAAACAAAAA
>NW_022196898.1:39323164-39326579 GCF_008632895.1 Mastomys coucha | reverse complement strand
AGAGGAATGGTTATGTAATGTGTCCACCTTAAATTATATTTGACTTTATACCAACACTATTGTAATGTGTAATTTTTTATTGGATATTTTCTTTATTTACATTTCAAATGTTAACCCCTTTCCTGGTTTCCCTCCCTCCCAGAAACACCCTATCATATCCTCCTTCCCCTTGCTTCTATGAGGGAGTTCCTCCACCCACCCATCCACTTCCACCTCTCTGTCCTCGATTCCCGTACACTGGGCCATCTATCCAGCCTTCATAGGACCAAGGACCTCTCCTCCCATTGACTAATGACAAGGCCATCCTCTGCTACATATGCCGCTGGAGCCATGTGTACTCCTTAGTTGATGGCTTAGTCCCTGGGAGTTCTGGGGGGCCTGGTTGGTTTGACATGGTTGTTCTATAATTTTTGCAAATCAAGGATCAAGCATGGCTATAACCCGAGCATTGCAGAAGTTGAGGGAGGGCTTCAAGTCCAGTTGTCTTGGCTACAAATCAAGGAATTTTAACAAAGGAAAGCAGTATTTAGAGTCCACTAAAGTCACAGACACGTGACTACATGATTCGGTAATGATGAGATCACCTGGAAGTAGCAGGTGTGGGTAGATCCCAGGTCTACTGTGTGGATACTTAGATGTCATCTAACACCTAGGTCTATCCCTCTCCCACCAATGTCCAGAGTTGCCCAAGGTGGAGCAGGGCAGTGCAGGCTGCTTCCAATGCCTGCCCCACTGGGTGCCTAAATGGTCCATTTTCTGCAGCACAATGTTGTGTGGCCCTGAAAACCAAAGCCCCGGTTGAGCAGTAGCCAGAAGTATGCTGTTTGGTAAGGTGGGAGCAGATTACCCACTGTGGATTCGTGACCTCTGCACCCTCTGGGTCATGCTGCTGTCTGCCGGTATCCTACACATTACCAGTGTGAGCCTGGCTGGATGTGGTCACCTATCACTGTAGGTCATAAAATGTGGCCAGTAACTGCCACAGCCAAGGTGCCCAGCTGCCCCAGATTAAGGACCAGGGTGGGCTCTGGGCACAGGGAAAACGTGCCTATCTGGTAGTCCATGATAGGACTGACTTTCTGCACAGACCAGAGTGAGCCTGCTTCCTCATGGGGCTTCCTAGAGCTCAGCAACTGCTGGAAGTGCAGTGGGAAGCAGCCCTGGGCTTAGGCAAGGGATGGCCAGGGGCTTTTGGACAGGTGGATCAAGCTATGAGTTGGGGGTAACCAGAAAGAAGTCAGATGCCTGTCAGGCAACAGAATGGATGCTACAAAAAAAAAAAAAAAAGGTGAGCGTCCCAGAATGGGGGTCAGGCTTGATCCAGAGGGCAGTAGGAGCTCTTGGTAGGGTAGAGAGAAGACTTAGTCAGCCTGTAAGAGTTCTTGCATCAACACATATGTGTGCATTAGCGAGGGCCTCCTGAAGGTCAGGATGAAAGCTCTGTAGCTGAGGGGAAGTCTGGGGTGGTAAGGTAGACGGGACAGTATTGTTTCCGAAGTGAAGATCGTGGCAGAGCTTGAGGGGACACAGCAGAAGGTAGGACACGTGGGTACCGTGAGTGTTAGTGAGAGGAGTAATGCCTTAAACAGCCACTAGAGGGCTCCTACATACAAGTAAGCAGGCACAAGCAGGAAATCATGGACTAGAGAGGATAGCCACTCAAATCCTCTCAAAGACTCACCAAAGGATACATAATTAAAAAAAAAAAATTATAAAGAAGAAGAAAGGGAAAAAATAAATCCTGACCCTTCTCATCATGGCAAGGAAGAAGGGTTTTTTACAGGGTAACGGGATCTCTCTGCCTAGATGAATGTTTTTATAAGTAGACTACCTGTGCCCTCGCTAATGCGCACATATATGTGTTGATGCAAGAACTCTTACAGGCTGACTAAGTCTTCTCTCTACCCTACCAAGAGCTCCTACTGCCCTCTGGATCAAGCCTGACCCCCATTCTGGGACGCTTACCTTTTTTTTTTTTTTTTTTTTTTTAGCATCCATTCTGTTGCCTGACAAGGCATCTGACCTCTTTCTGGTTACCCCCAACTCATAGCTTGATCCAGCCTGTCCAAAAGCCCCTGGCCATCCCTTGCCTAAGCCCCTCAGGAGTGTTCCCTCCTGAGCGCCCTTGAGGTCCCACAGTTCGTTCTACCCTGTTGGCCAGGCCAGGCCAGGCCAGGCCAGGCCAGGGACAAGTCAGGAATCCCAGGAGAGGGAAGAGTGGAGGGAGAGGAGATGAAAACTCTGTCAGCTGCGCCAGCGATGTGAGCTAGGCCAATACAAAGCTCACTTCAATTTTACAAAGAAAGAAATTAAATGAAAAAGAGGCCTGGTACGGTTGTGCAAATGCTGGGGAGGTGGGGGCAGGCAAATCTCTGTGAGACCCAGGCTAGCCAGAGAGACCCTGAGACCCTGTCTCAAAACACACAAACACAAAAGAAACAGGTAAAAGAAAGGAAGTGAGGAAGGGAGGGAGCAAGGAAGGAAGAGGTGGGGGGACTGGAGAGATGGCTCAGTGGTTAAAAGCACTGTCTGCCCCTCCAGAGGGCAGAGCTCACAGTTCCTAGCAACCACCTACATGGTGGACCATCTATACCTGGATCTGATGCCCTCTTCTGGCATGTAGATAGAACATTCATATGCCTAAAATTAATAAATGAATCTTAAAAATAGAAAAGAAGGGGCAACCTTTAGAGTCTTGCCATGACATCTGCCTGCAGTATTGGAGCCGAAACCCTCCTTGGTGCCCCCACCATGCTGTGGGGATTGGTCTCCGAGTGAGCATTGCTCACACAGGTTCTTAGGCTTGAATACTTGGGTCTCCTGTTGGTGGAACCCTTAAAGAAGGACTAGAAGGTGTGGCCTTGTTGGCAGAAGTGTGTCACTGGAGGTGGTCTTTGAGGTTTCAAAAGCCCATGCCAAGCCCAATGGCTCTCTGCTTGCTGCCTGTGGGTCAGGAATGTAAAGTTCTCAGGTATTGCTCCGGTGCATGGGTGCCATGTCTGCGGTCATGCTCCCCACCGTGATGGTCATGGAGTCTAACCTTGTCACAGCAAATAGAAAAGAAAGTTAGGCACTGACCGTGTGCATAGCATTAATAACTTCTAATAAACACATTCTTCCAGGGATCAGGGGTAGGGAAGGCAAATGACAGGGCTTAGCAGGTTACGACCCTGTTGCCACATCCGAGCACCTGAGCTCAATCCAGAGGAGTCACTTGATGGTGGGAGAGAACTGACTCCTACAAGCTGTCTCCCCTCTCCCCCAAGTAAATGTAATTTAAAAAACAACAACTGGAGAGAGGAAGGATGAGCACAAACTAACTTCAATCTTCCTACTTCAGTCGCCTGGGTGTTGCCACCGAAGATGTGAGCCTCCATCCCTAGGGTTAATAATTTTTTTTTTTTTTTTTTTTTTT
>NW_022196898.1:39251373-39322964 GCF_008632895.1 Mastomys coucha | reverse complement strand
GACCAGGCTGGCCTCGAACTCAGAAATCCGCCTGCCTCTGCCTCCCAAGCGTTGGGATTAAAGGCGTGTGCCACCACCGCCCGGCGGGTTAATGATTTTTAAATTAAAATTGAAAAGGGAAGGAAGACATTGTGGGATCTTTGATCTGGAAATGACTTAGGCACTCATAGCAAGGGGTGGATGATGGGCTCCTCTGAGACAGTAGGAGGAGTCCAGTGAGGATCCTTGGTCTATTATCCCCATTCCAATCTACCATCCCATCTTCCCTCTACTCCCGCAGGACCTGCAGAGCAGGCTACCAAGCTTCCAGGATGTGAAATGCTCATGGCCAACTTCCAGGATATCAGGGGCCAGCAAGAGAATCTCCTACCTGTGATTCCAGGGACATGAATGCCAGGGAGCATCAAGGAGCTCAGAAGGAGCCGGGTGGTGGTGGCGCACACCTTTGATCCCAGCACTTGGGAGGCAGAGGCAGGCGGATTTCTGAGTTCGAGGCCAGCCTCATCTACAGAGTGAGTTCCAGGACAGCCAGGGCTACACAGAGGAACCCTGTCCAAAAAAAAAAAAAAAAAGAAGAAGGTGGTTGTTGAGGGGCAGAAGGCTAGTCAGTAACCAGCATTTAATGGTTGCTTGAAGGTTAGGGAAGGAGCTGAATGTGAACCAACTCTCCCCAACCCGTGGGTGGGGGTGGGGAGCAGTGGCACGAGTCTAGAGAGAATCAAGGTCTGAGCCCAGACTGCTTGCTGGTGACATGTTCACCTGGTGGGGACCCCGGGGCAGGTCCTTTTCCTGGTATTCCCAGGGTGAGACAGACTTTCCCAGAGGCCTCGGAGAGTTCCCATTGCTAGCTAGCCAAGGCTACAAAGCTCAGTCAGGTTGGAGTCCAGGCACTGTCGCTTCATCTGTGGGAGAACAAGGTTGACTGCAAGTATGAATTGAGTGAGGTGATGTCCGTGGGGCTCACCGCAGGCTGAGCAGAATATGGACGTGTTAACTGTAGACCAGACAGATGAATCCAGCCCTGTGAAGAGCTGGCCCAGGTGGAGTTTTCTAGCAGCCGCAGAGCAGCTGCAGCGTCTGACCAGAGTCAGGCTCCAAGCAGACAGCCACTGCTTTGGGAGCAGGACAGAGTCCTCTTCTGTAGCTTGAGGGAAATGTAAGACTATCAACCTTTGAAAAACTTTCATTTCAATTAATTAATTAACTGCACCGAGGTTCTCAACCTTCCTAATGCTGCACCCCCTTTAATACAGTTCCTCACGTGGTGACCCCAAACCATAAAATTATTTTGTTGCTACTTCATAACTGTAATGTTGCTACTGTTATGAAGCATAATGTAAACACCTGATGTGTCCCCAAGTGAGTCATGAGGCCCACATTGAGAACCACTGACTGAGAGCCTGTTATATGCCAGGCAAGTAGGCACTTAGCTACAATTCCAGCCTTTTTTTTTTTTTAACTTTTTATTGAGACAGAGTCTCAGTCAAGTTGCTCAGTTTTTTATTTTGTTTTGTCTTTTAGATTTATTTTGCGGCTAGAGCGATGGTTTTCAATTCTCACACAGTGGTTCACAACCATCTGTAACTCCAGTTCCAGGGCATCTGATATCTTCTGACCTGTGGGCATTAGGCATGTACATGGTATACAGACATACATGCAGGCAAACACTGGTGCACATAAAATAAATAAAGCTAAAACACCTTTTAAAAGAAAAAAATGAAAAATTATTTTATTTTTAGCCATGTGTGTGCATGTGTGTCTGCCATGTGTGGGTGGGGGCTCATGGAGACCAGAGTCTCTGGAGCTGTAGTTACAGGTGGCTGTGGGCCTGCTTGACATGAATGTTGAGAACAAAGCCTGGGCTTTCTGGAAGAGAAAGGCTAGCCTCAAACTCTTGATCCTTCTTGCATTCCCCTCCCAAGTATTGAGATTTCAGGAGTGTACAATGTGCTCATTAGTACTGTTCTGTCTTATGGTGCTGGGAATCTAGTCTAGTGCCTCATGCATGCTAGCTAGGCAGGTGCTCTACCACTCTGAGTTATCCTAGCAGCCCCTGGGCAGGCTTTACACTTGGGATCCTCCTGCTTTAGCCTCCCAAGTAGCTTGAGTTTACAGGCCTGAACCACAAGGCCCTGCAAAAATTTTCATTCTAGAGACTCATGGTCTCATCTGAGCAGTTCTAAGTGAAGGGCAGTTATAAAAGGCTAAATTCATGTTAGGAAGGATCAGAAGGGGTTGGAGAGATGGCTCAGAGGTTAAGAGAACTGGCTGCTCTTCCAGAAGTCCTGAGTTCAATTCCCAGCAACCACATGGCAGCCCACAACCATCTGTAAAGAGATTTGGTACAGGCAGAACACTGTATACATAATAAATAAATATTAATTTAAAAAGAAGGATCAGAAAATACAAGGTTTAAAAAGATAAGTAAGTCAAAAAACAAACAAACAAAAAAAAGATGAGTAAGGATGACAGCAAAAACAACAAAATCAAAGACAGACACACAAAAACTGTGCAGAGGTGATAGCATGCCGTAGCCTTAGTGGTGATTTTTGTTTTCCATAATAAATGGGAGGGGGCATTTCACATAATGAACATGGAGTTTAGGCACAAAATGGTTGTCGTAGTGTTCTGTAAAAACGTTTATTTATTCTCCTAAACATTTTCTGACACTTGTTCGGAGGAAGAGTCTCTAATTCTTTGAGTGCCCAGGGGAGCCACCTCGGGAAGGTGAGGCTGGCTAAGGTTTGACACACAGGACACATGCTCACTCTCTACTTGTTCTTTCTCCCCCTCACCATATAGCCCCAGATGGCTTTAAACTTGGCGTGTGGCCCAGATTAGCCTCCGACCCAAGAATATCCTTTTCCAGCCTATATACAGCCATGAATCACCATAGCCCATTTGGGCAGGTCATTTTACTTGTAAATTAGGGATGAAACTGCAGCACTAAGGGGCAGCTCTAAAACTGGTCACAGATGTCTGCTAGATGGAAGCTCTTGGAACAGAAACCACGTGGGAGGTAGCAAGGGTTCTCCATTTCTATTAGCCCAGCTCACAGTAGGCTTCTGCCTGGCCTTAGAACCTAACTTCCACGGGGCACCAGCCCCAGGTGTTAGAATCTGTCACAGTTTCCTCTTCACAGTTAGAATCTGTCACAGTCACGTGTTTCTTGAGCCTCCTGGGTATGGAGCTGCCTTTTTCCCACCCTACCCAGGCCACTGGCCCTACCCAGATACTTTCCCACAGATGGCTGCTCCCTCAAGTGTAGAGGGCATCCAAATTCTGGGTACTGGAAACCTGGTGATTTCTGATGTGTCCGTCCAGCACTTAGGGATCTATGGCTGTGCTCCTAGTTAATCAGGCACCCATGTCCAGAACAAGAGTACAGGTACTCTCTCTGTGCAGTGCGAGCCTCCAGGGCCTGGCAGGAAGGGACTGGGCACACTCTTGCTCCTTAGGTCAGGAGAGGGTCTAGAAGGTAGAAGCAGGAAGGCTGGGTCTCTGGATGCCTTCCTTGCTTCCTTGCCTGCCTAGTTCCCCTAGCTTGTCTAGTGGCTAGTCAGTCCTTGAGCAAGATCCCTGTGGGGCTCAGGGTCTCACTGACTCTAGACTGGTTTAGTTGAAGAATGGAAAGGTGCTGTTCTGGGAATAAGATCAAGCTAACTCACAACAGGTACCCAAGGCCTTACCTACTTCTCCCTGCCAGATAGTCCTCAGGTGTGTTCACACACCCTTCTATTTCCAGGAAGTACCTCTGCTCACCTGTGGCTCCTCCCTGCCTGCTGTTACTGCTGCGTACATTGACGAGTCCTTTCTCTGAGCAGGTCTCAGCTTCCTTTAGCCCATGTGTTTTGGCTGTTTGCTTTTCTTTAGCACACTAAAGAGTAGCTCTGTTGAAGACAAGGCTATTTATCAACTCGCGACAGAAGAAAACATGGGCTCTTATCAGGCCAGTGCCCACATGGCCTACAATAAGGAACCCGGAGCCGTGACCAACTCCCAGGAGTCTACAAGGTATGGCTCTGTTCATCTCTGAAAGTTCCCAGGAAGACATCTCTTGGGCCAGTCCAAGGTGGGTGTGGACATGCGAGTAAGGCCTTCAGTCACAGATTGGGTGCAAGGGCCAAGAGTGAGTTCTTGGCTCTAACCCAGTTCTGTCCAAATGGTGTGTTCTGGAAAAGTCATTCTTTGGGCCCTACCTACCTCAGTGACCCCCAAAAGACTTTTGATAGGTTTCTGGGATAGGATCTAAGAGATTGCTTCTGAGTATCTCCTAGGCTTCCTCACTGCCCTTCAGTCTGACAGAGCAGTTGGAGTCTCCTTCCCTAGCCCAGCTGTAGCTGCTGTAGCTTCTTCTCTGCTTTCCCTTGGAAGCCTGGAAGGACCAGTCAGGTTATCAGGAACAGTACAAGTTCCCTTATGCGGGCTTGGGACATGTGGCTGGTGAGAGGATACTGAGATGTCAAGTTTCTAAGAGGCTGTGAGGAGAGGCACACTTGAGAATGTATTTAGCCTTGAGGCTGCCACAGCCTATATCCCATTGAAGGCCTCATTCAGCAAAAGTGCCAGCTAGGACTCTTCCCCTATGCTGCTTCCATTACTGGTAGCAGTGTGATAGCTGCTTCAGGGCTGTAGAATCCCTAACTCCAGGAGAGCTGGGGTTACCTACCACGTATTTTGGTTTTCTCTGCTACCTTGCTATCCTGGGATTCTCAACCAACGTTGTGTAGAGCCACCTATGTGCAGGCTTTCTGAGAACTGTCACCAAGGCTGGGCATTGTGCTGTTCTTTCTCCATATGATCTTGCCCCAGGTACCTTAGTATCTTGGGGAGTTGGCTCCTTTCACACTCCAGGGCTCCCTGCCCAGCCAGGCCCTCTAGAAGACTGAGCCCCAGACTTTCAACAGCAGGAGGAACAGGAAGAGCAGTGTCTGTTGTTTCTGTGTGATGTGCCCCACCTCTGGTGAGTGAAGGCCAGTAAGAGGGTAGTATAGCTGGGGTCAAAACAGGCCCCACTGCCGGGCGGTGGTGGTGCACGCCTTTAATCCCAACACTTGGGAGGCAGAGGCAGGAGGATTTCTGAGTTCGAGGCCAGCCTGGTCTACAGAGTGAGTTCCAGGACTATAGGGAGAAACCCTGTCTCGAAAAAAAACAAAACAAAACCAAAAACCAAAAACCAAAAACCAACAACAAAAAACAGGCCCCACTAAGAGGACCCAGGACTACCATGTACATGGACCAGAAAGAGGGCTCTGACTCCAACCTTCATCTTCTCACACTGTCCCTGGAATCCAAGGCTGGATGCTCTTGCTGTTAGGATGAGAGCAGCTCATGGTTTGTGGTGGATAGCCTACCCTCACCATTTTCTCCTCTTTCTTGGGCTAACGTGGAAAGTTACTAGGGACAGAGTCTGTATTTTTTTTTTTCTGGTTTTTTTTTTTTTTTTTTTTTTTTTTTTGAGACAGTGTTTCTCTGAGTAGTCCTGGCTATCCTGGAACTCACTCTGTAGACCAGGCTGGCCTCGAAATCAGAAATCCACCTGCCTCTGCCTCTCAAGTGCTGGGATTAAAGGCATGCGTCACCACAACCCAGCCAGAGTCTGTATCTTAAGCTCAAATGGCAGAGTGAATTCTTTCCCATTATTAGTTACAAATTATACTAGGAGAAACGGAGGCAGAGAAGCCAGTTGACTGTGAGTCTTATACCTGCACAAGACCTGCTGGGCTACAAGAGCAAGGGGAGATGATTATAAGCTCTCAGGGCATAGGATGAGATGGGTGGGGAAATGAGTGGACCGTCTTCTTCATACCTGGAAGGGTAGGAGCTGAGGGTAAGGCAGGAAGTAGCAGAACTCCCAACTAGGTGCCACAGAAGACAGGCTCAGAGCAAAAGGAAGCCAATGAAGAAAACTGAACTCATCACCTAGGTGAGCAACTCATGATGGAGAGCTGTTGGGTGTACTTAAGGCCTGGACAGAGAGGCCTGACCCTCAGAGGAGAGGAGGAAGACAGACATGGAGACAGTGAGGGCTGTCTCACTATCACAATGTCTAGCTAGAAAATTAGGTCTGATCAGGAGCAGGCAAACTGTATTATGAGCAGCAGGAAAGTGGGCATAGCTCAACTAGAGCTGAAGTTTTTGCTCCTTTTCCCCCAACACCAAACATCGAACTTCTAGATACAAGATTCTCAAGCACTGGCTCTTTTTCAGGGAACATCTCTCCAACACCATCTGATCTCTGGTTCTTGTTGTTTCTAGCATTTATGTATACAGGTTGTTTGGCCAGTGGTGACACATGCCTATAATCCCAGCACTAGGGAGGTAGAGGCAGGCAGATCTCTGAATTCAAGGCTGGCTTTGCCTATAGAGTGAGTTCCAGGACAGACAGGGCTACACAGAACAACCCTGTCTCAAAATAAAAACAAAAATTTTATATGTGTTTTATTTGCATGTACATACATGTACTACGTCTGGTGCTCTTGCAAGTTGACATGGATGCTGGGAATTGAATCCAAGTCTTCTACGAGAGCAAGTGACAAGCCATTTCTGCAATCCTTTGTTCTACAGGGATTCATTTGACTAGCAGTTTCTGTCCTAGGTCCCCTGATAGAATAAACAGAGGCTATAGGCACCTGGCATTCCTATTCTCTTTTCCAGGCTCTAGTACCCAGCAGCAAATAATCACTTGCCATGTAGTTGTGTCATGTTCTGTAAAAGCAAAACCCAGACAACTACTTTAGCTAACCTTTCCCCGCCCCACAGTGACACCAGAAGTGAAGAGTTTTGTGGGAAGGAAAGTCCATGGCTTAGGGAAGCACACATATTGTCTCTTCTGTGCTCATGCAGAAATAACAATAGGATCAGTAACAAGATTTCAGCAAGGCTGGGCTCTGCCTTTCCCCATCAGCTCCTCTAATGGGTATAAAATATGGCAGAAGATTGGGAGCTGGACACAGTCCTGACTTTAAGTATTCCAGAAAACAATACCATTTTGTTTGGGAGTCACCTAAAAGTTTTGTTAGAAATAAAACATAAAATGTGGGAGCCAAAGCCGGGTAGTGGTGGCACACACCTATAATCCCAGCACTTGAGAGGCAGAGGTAGGCAGATTTGAGTTCGAGGCCAGCTTGGTCTACAGAGTTCCAGGAAAGCCAGGGCTACACAGAGAAATCCTGTCTCGAAAAACCAAACAAAGGGGGAGCCATAATGACTGATGCTTTATGTTCAAAAGCAAACTTGAGTGAGAGGTGTAAGAATGTTGACACAGCCTTTCTGGGGAAAGATGTATTCCAAATGTTAAGGTTTGGTATGTGTGAATCTCTAATGCTATGAGATCCCTAGCCTGAGAAAGCTGCTACCAACAATTACTACTAGACTAGTGCAGATGTGTGTGTGAGGGGACACTGGGAAAGGTCAATGAGGGCACATATACCAAGTCTGACTCTAGGGTCACTAGAGGTGGAGAGGAGCAGCAGCAGAGGCAGGCAAGGAGCACAAGCCAGAGCTTATCCATCAATGCTCAGATTCTCCCACCAAACATTCCCATTCCCACCTTGGCCACAACTAAAACACAAGTCACAGGAAAGCTTAGAAACCATTCCTTTCTTTATTAAACATAGCTTGCAAGTGATAAATATTACAAAGTTTTTTCTTTTAATCCTTTCTCCAAAAATTAGCTTATTATTTGAATCTTCACTGCTGGAATGCTCAGCAGCCTCTGAAACAGATGGGAGTGTATTTACCTTTTGAAAACCAGTTCCTATTGGTCTTAGTTTTGTTTGTTTTTTTCATTTTATTTCCCAAACACAATGCAGAAAATTAGAATGAGTTAAAAAAAAAAAAAAAAAAAAAAAAGAAAAAAAAAAAAAGAAAAAAGGAAACTTAAAAGAGAGTTGTGCAAAAGGGTCTTGTTCCCTCCCACCCACCCTATTCAGGGAAGGCCGTTGCCATCCCACCTCCCTGCTCCCCACCACCCACCCCAATCTATCCTCCACCTTCACCAAGGCCTCACCCATCAACCTATGTTTTCTCCAGGCTTTAGTGGCAAAACTTGAGAATAGAAATACTCAGCCCAGGAAATGGGGGGGGGGGGGATAAATTGGGCCTCTGAAGGAGACAGACTGTGAAACAGTTGCCTTTTGGGGTTCAGATGAGATCTGAGGGAAGAAAAGATAAGGGCTCCATCTGAGCCCTGCTTATTACCAAGATGAGGGAAATTCCACATCCTACAGCTCACAGAGACAGCAACTAGATCACCAACCTGGGGGGCGTTTGCTGGTTAACCACCTTAAGAATTGTGATTGTTTGAGGTGAGGCTTGGAGCCTGCTCATGTCATGGCTGGAAACACAAGGGCCAAGATGCCATCAGTCCAACACCCTACATCACTGCCACCTCTTCCATACCAATTTTGAAGCAGGGGACTGGCAACTTTCCAAGGACACTGTCACACGAGTAGCACTAGCACTAGAACATCACTTTCACTTCCTCCCTGGTCTCTAAGCCCAGCACTTCCCTCACTTCAAGGTGCTTTTTATTTTTTGGCAGATGGGGAAGGAATTGTGGAATTTTGAGCATGGAGGTCAGTGGTTTTCTCCCTCGCTTCACTGGTTGAAGACACCAGCTCCACCAAAGCTTACACAGCAAGTCAGTAGGGCCCAGGTATCCACACTGTGCCTCCTTGTGTCCTGGATTCTTTGTACAGTCCTGGACCCGGAGCCCTATAATTCACAGGAGACAGCCTCAACTCAATCACATATCCTTAAATGGTTTGGACAGAACTTCCTTAAGACAATTAAAATTCTTTCCACTATTCTACTATCTCCTGACAATCTACCCTTTTAGAAGTCCATGAGGTGCTTTTTTTGAAGGGTGGGGGAAATCCCTTGCATAAGAAAGCTTTGACACTGGATTTTGTTATATAGGTATATTGTATATATGCTGATGCAATCAGAGGGGGAAAACAGTGCAAATACAATTACAATTCATAATAATACTTGGTTTCAATGCCCCCAGGAACTGCCCCATTCCTCGGCTACCTCCCAACCTCCAGCACTTTCCCATATTATCAACCTAATGCTGGGGGGTAGGAAGAGTGGGCAGGTTAGGGTAGGGAGTGGGCTCTGCCAAGGCAGTGCTGGTGACCTGGAGAGATTACTCCAGGGTGGGGAGGGCAAGGCACAAAATAGGGGTGGGTGGTGGGGGAGGTGGCATCTTTAAGGAAGGGTGGGGTTGGAGCAGCTGCCAGTCTCAGTGTGCTGGGCCCGGCCCACTCCTCTCCCCACCCTCCACAGTCCTGCCTCCCTCCACCCTCCCCTTCCCCAGAAACCCTTTTGCACGGATCATACACAAACGGGCACATTACAAAATGACATAACACAGTTTCACAATATCCATGGCTAGGGCTTTTTTTTTTTCTCTTTTTCATGTTTTTTTTTTTTCTACACAATGTACAATTCCTTTTAAATGGATCAAGAAATAGCTTATATACATGAATGAGTCCTTGTTATAACATCTCGGCAGCAAATATCATAAGCTAATGAAGATCTTGATGAAAGGAAGGGAGCCTAGGATGAATGGGATTGGGATAGGGACTGTGGAGAGAAGGGTTATGCCTTCTAGAAAAAAGGGGGAAATGGGAATGGTTGGGGAAAGGAACAAAAGTAAAATACCAAGAAGCATCTTTACAAAGCAGTTCTATAGCTAATTCCTTTTAAAGGGGAAAGGAAAGGTAACCAAGGCAGGAAAACATTTATCTTGGTGTCTTTAAAAAGAAATGTCTACCATACATATATCCCAAAATGCAGGAAAAATACTTATTCAGCAATGGAGGGAGTTCAGATGCTGTGGTCTAGTGACAAAATAAAACTGACAAATAAGGACTTCTGTCTCCTAATTTTACCCCAGCCTTGCCACTAATCCACCCATTTCAGGTTGCTGTGGAGTAAGAAAGACACCATCCATGAATGACTGCTTGTAGTGCCTCAAGGTCTAGAGGAAGCTAGATTGTACTGGTTGGATCCCCACTCTACTGATACCTGAGAGTTAAAGTCCAATGGTAAAAGGACCACTGAACTCAGGGTCTTTCCTCTTATCCTTAGGGCACGAGGGTTAATGTCTATAAGGGCCCACAGCTGGAGGATGAGTTAATTTAAAAAAAAAAAAAGGCTTGGAAGGACACAAGGCAATCAGTGATGTAAAATGTAGAGGCTTGAAGAAAGGGGGACAGGGGCAGGACCTAAGGGAGGAAATGGAAGGCTAATACTTTACCATGATTAAGAAAGATTTCACCCCTCTTGCTAATTCCTGGGAAGAGTATGATGGTGGGGGAAAGAGGATGAGAAATCAAACCTCAGCAATGAGCAAAGGGCCACAGAGCTACACTAGTAGTATAAGCAGCTTCTATGTTTAACTGACCCTGAAGTTAGGGACAAACACAGGGAAGACCCTCCCCTCTCCCCTATGGCCTCAGCACCTAAACAGGCACTGAACTATGGGCTTTCCTTGCCACCACTCCCCATTTCCATACGTCTTACCTCCATACCCTAGTCAAAGTGGCCTAGCTCCCAGGGAGAGGACCTAGCTCAGGGCAAGGACAGGCCCCAGCTGGACGGTATTGCACATTCTCTGTTCCTTTTAATCTCAACTGACAAACTTGGGCACCTTGTACCTCTGAGCACCTCTGAGTTGGGGGTCAGGGAGACGTAACAGAAATGGCACTTCATCATGGGGTAGGGAGAGGTTAGACAGACATGCCACAAGGCAAGATGACTGGTAAGAACATTTAAAAAAATGGAAGAAAAAAAATCTTCCAATTTTGTGGAAGAGAAAAACAGAATCAATTTATTCAGTGCTTTCAAAGCACAGAGGGCAAGGAAAAGATGTAAGAATATATCTTTTATATATATATATATATAATTTTAAAATAATCCCAAACCCAGCTCCATTAGTCCCCCCTCCCTCCCCTACCACTTACAGTCAGGGGCACCACATTCCCCAGAAAAATACTTGAAATGACCTGCTTAAACTACTTGTTACTAGCATCTAGCTTCCAGGTCATTTTACCACTTGGGGAGCCCAGACACAGCTGTATCTCTGCTCCTTTATTAAGTGCTCAATAAATTTGAGGGAAAGGGAAGAAAAAAGCCAGGAAGACCCGTAGGGCCAGTATAATCACCCACAGTAGCACTGGGGTATTGAGAAAGAAGAGACCAGAGTGGAGGAAGTGAGCTTGATCTAGCTTCTTTTCCCACCCTACCCCAAATTTTATGGGAAAGGTGTACAGTTTGTGTGTGTGTGTGTGTGTGTGTGTGTGTGTGTGTGTATAATTTTAAAAGTGCCTTCTTACTTTAAAAAAATTATTTAGTTTTTAAAAATAAAAATGAGGGAATTTCCTCAGGTGGCTATCAAGGGCAAAATATTATAAAACTCCTCATACATCTTTGCTCAAAGTGTCGCTAGTACACTCAGACGGCTTCTAGAGCTGTAGAGGCAGGTACATGTACACTCTGAGGAAAGCAGAAACCCTTCATTTTCAGGTTTCCCTTACCTCAAAACCAGCTTGGTCCCTCCTCCCCCTCCTCCTTGCCACAGTGTGGGCAAACAGGATATTTACCTCCCTAACCTCAGAACAGCGACATTGCACAATTCAATTTATTCTCTACATTAATAGTGCCCCCCCACAAAAATTGCAAAATGAACAAAGTTTTGGGGAGAGGAGCTTGGGGGAAGACAATACTTGTATAGCTGAGGTCCAAAGGTGGTTTGACAAGTTGCGTGGCTCTGAGGAGTTGGATCTACAGCCAGCGTAGCAGAGTCAGAGTGGAATGCCAACCTGATCGGGGGCCCACACCCATTATCTCTCAGCACTCAGAGGGTACAGGGATAGAAATATTCGAGAATCTCAACTGTTGGGAGAAACCTAACCTTCCTCTATGTCTAGTTTCCTCTTCTATAACATGATCCACTTATACCTATTCCAACTTCTAGGATACCCAGCCACCTGCAGCCTGGAAACACCCATTCCTCCGGGACTATGGTTAGAAGGAAGACGAACATTTGTTAAAGGGTATGAAGATGTGATGAGAGACAATTTTACAAAGAAAATAAGATAAACAATCTCAAGATGATTGGCCTGGAACAGACTTCTGTGTCCTCACTGGGGTCAGGAGACCCATCTTACACCCCAAGCACCTAGAAGGCCAGGACCTGGCTGCAGCCGTCTTTGGACACTATTGAACATATGTAACACCTCTTCCCCCTTATCCCATGGTTAAACTACAGGTAGTTTTTGTTTTAAGCTTCTCCCTCTAGGCTCTTTTATTCATTGTCACAGAGCTCAACTTCATTACTAAAACATTGCCTCCTACACTCTCCAGATCCTAACCAGCCATAGCTGGGATGCTTTTCCTACTTGGTTGATGATACCCACTCCACAACTCAGGTTACGTGCACTCAACATCTCTGTCTCTAACATTCTCAGTTATTTCCTATTGGCAGCTGAGGATCCACTGCAATCTGCATGTGATCATTGAATTGTATATCATATATATATGTGTGTATATATATACACACATATATATATGTATATATATATATACATACACACATATATATATACTTTTTTTAAAAAAGGAGGAAGGTTAGCAAAGGGGGGTAGGGAAATAAATCAGAAGATGGGGTTAACCGTCTATAGAACAAAGGGAAAACACACAATATAATTAAAAATGATAATAATTATAGCATAAAACATACTTTAGAAACACACATTAAAGGGCTTAAATTCTCCCCAGGACCTCATTCTGACCTCTATCAGAGGCAAAGATCCACCTCACTGTTAAAGGAAATCGAAGAGAGAAGACAGAGCAGCAGGAGAACAGATCGCAGCAGTGTGAAATAAAGGGGAGGTGGCAGGGCAGGGCGTGTGTTTTCTTGATGTCTATTTTTGTCTTCTGTTTTTTTTTTTTTCGGTTTTGTTTTCCGTGTATGGTAGGCACCAGTACAGGCACTGCATGCGACGGAAGTTGGGGGCAATGGGAGAAATGGGTAAAGGATTCAAGGTTGGGCAGTACAAGTGAACAGGCGTTATTTCTGCCCACTGATGGACTGCGATATAGACCTGGGAGGGATCATGTCTAAAAGGTATTCACGCTGCCGGTCTGCCAAACTTGGGGCTTTATGTCCTCCGATGCCAGTGTTCAAGTATGCAATGTTGACACCTAGATTCATGAGACAAAAGGAGGGGATAGGTATTAAGAGAAGAAATGACATTCCTTTTGTCCTATCCCAGATTGCAGTTAGAGATGGGGAGGAAGTATTTACAATGGCCTGTACTTCTCTAGCCTAAGCTAGCTTTGTTTCAGCAGCAGCTATACTCTTACTCCCAAGCTTCAAGGAAAGAGCTCCTTCAGAAAAGTCAGTCCTATCAGGAATAATGAACGGTCTTTATAGTATAATATAGAAGAAAGAGGTTAAACCTTGGTGACAGAAAAATTATCGAAATGGAGAAAGAATTAATGGTCTGCTCTTATTTTGAGACCAATGAAGTGTGGAGAAGAATCCTAAATCATTCATGCTGGACAGTTGACTCTGCTGTTCTAGAACTCACATGTTCAATGAAAGCATATCAGAATTAAATTCATAATGGTAGAGACCATTTTACCAAAGTCTTACAGCACTCATGACTTAGTAAAAATTCATTTGCTGAATAACAAAACAATAGTTATGGCCTAAGAAAACAGAAAACAAAGGAAAAATGGGGTTTAAAGGGGTTGCTAAAGATTTGTGCATAAGCGCTAGAGATGGCTCAGTAGTCGGTAGTGACGCTTTTAATTCCAGCACTGAGGCAGAGGCAGGAGGATCTCTGAGTTGGAGGCCAACCTGGTCTATAGAGCGAGTTCCAGGACAGCCACGGGTACACAGAGAAACCCCATCTCTGGCCGCTCCCATTCCCAAAAAAACCAAAAACCCCAAACAAATAAAGGAGCACTGGCTGTTTTCCCAGAGGACTAAGGCTTAATTCCTAGCATACACATGATGGCTCACAACTATAAGTAACTCCAGTTCCAGGGGATCAGACACCAGACACTCTATGGGCATGTGGCATGCAAGGGGTATGTAGAGTACATGAAGGTGGAACACTCATACTAAAAAACCAAAAAACCAAAAAAAAGATTTGTATACTATGGCTGGAAAGAGAGCTCAGTTAGCAAAGTGCTTGCCACGCAAATAGGATCTGAGCTTATCCCTAGCCTCACATAAAAAAAAGTCAGGTTTGGTAGTGCATGCTTATAATCCTAACAATGGGATGCAGATCTCTGTAACTTGTTGGTGAGCCTATCTATTTTATAAGCTAGAGGAAAATAGGAGACCCTATCTCAAAAAACAGGAGGACAGTGCCTGAGGAATTTCCTGACACTCAAGATCGACTTCTAGCCTCTCTATCCATGCACCCATACACACATGCATCATCCATCCATGCACCCATACACACATGCATCAGGGCACAATAAGAACAGTATACTAGAACTGGGTGGTAGGTACATGCCTATGATTGCAGTACTGGGGCTAGGGAGTGGCAGAAATACAACAGTCTTGGTTACACAGCAAGCTCAGAGCCAGTTTGAGCTATACAAGATCATCTAAGAAAAGACTATGTACTAATTAGTCATCCCTGTGAAATAAGTTCTGAAATCAACCCCTCTTACCTGGCATACCAAGGAGGCCACCTGGCACAGACAATTGGGGTGCCTGTGCAAAGTTTGAAAGCATGGATCGGGCAGATGTGGGTATACCACGCTGGAGGCTGCTCTGGGGCTGTGGAGCCTGCAACAAGGGAACAGGACAGTTGAAGAAACCTTGCCATTATAGAAGTTCAAAAGACCCAAAGGAGTAAAAAGAGAACAGAATCATTTCCTGCAGAAGCTCAGCCCCTAAGAGAAAGCAGGGTTGTGGAAAAACTCCTCACCTGCCGAAGTGTATGATGTCTCATGATGGTCTCCTGTTTACTGACACTGGATACAGCTGGAGCTGTCGTTGGGGAGAGTGCTGCCTGCTGCTGTAATCGCTGTTCAATTTCCTGTTGGGAGTTATTAGACAAGACTGAGATTGAACAAGACAGCACCTAATTTTCTAACAAGAAAATGAAAGGTCTTATTTCTATAATGATACCAGCTAGTTAGAACAATGCAAGAAAGGTGAAATGTTTGGTGGGACAGCAACTCGGAGATATCTAGGTACAAGCAGCCAACATGTCTTACAGATTAAAATCATTCCCTTCTCTCCAGAAAGCTGGCTCTCATGAGGGCAACTGGAGGACAATGGATGGTAATGTAACTAAAACTAATGATTCTTTGAGGTGCTATTTCTTTAACTTTTTAAAAGAGATTCAATTATGCATTCATGCTTGCATGTAACTACCATTCAGTGCTGGAGATTGAAACCAGAGCCTCAGATATGGGAAGCGAGTGCTCTACCATTAAACTAGTATCTTATTTTTGATTTTTGCTTACCTATTTTCCACAAGGCTCATGATGCTACCTACTTAGAGGACTCTGATGGTTAGTGGAGTGGGAAATGGAAGAGAATGGACCTGAACGTCATAATACATCTTTCCCTTTGAAGATACTATTAGGAAGTGCTCACACACTCCTATTGCCACTGGGCTACTTTATCGTCTATTCTTTTGTTTGCCATTTAACTGTAGACTGCACAATTCACAGTATGCAGCAAATTCCTTTCAGCAAAATCCATTTCTCTGACCAAAAGTGGAGAATAGAGGACCTGGATGTTGTGGCGCACTCCACTAATACCAGCTCTCAAGGGGCAAAGATTGGAGAATCAAAAATTCCAGGCCATTAGAGCTAATGGTGAGACTTTCTTCAGAGCTAAGGAAAACAATCACGTTCCAAGCCTTCTTTCTGTCCTTTAATCGCAGTCATTCATACATGGTATTATATTATCAGCCAATCAAAAACAACCAAATGACATAAACAGGACAGAGTAACAAAAAGGATTATACTGTTCTGTTGTTTGAGACTAGGTGTCATTACCCAGTTTAGGTTGGCCTGGAACTCTGTAGAAAAGACTGGCTGCCAAAAGAGAGATCAACTTGCCTCTGCCCCTAGAGTGCTGGGATTGAAGGCATACCACACCCTGCTTTTTCTTCTTCTTTTTTTTTTTTTAAAGGAAACTAGGTTTCCGGGACCAAAACCCTTTGGGAAAAATCAAGCCTATTCAGATGACTGTGCAGTTAGGAGTCAGAGTTCTCACCTGTTCCTGCTGTAGGGCTTTAACAAAAGCGTTTTTCAGCCGGTTAGTGTGTTCAGCTTTTAGAGCCTTTTTCTGGTTCGAAGTCATACACTGCTCACAGAGGATCTTACCATTCTTTTCTTGCTTCCAGTGAGGGGTGAAATCTGTGCGGCACTGGGCACATACAAAGGGTTCAACCCTCAGAAGTGAGGCACAGTTTTTGCCTAGACGCCAATAAAAAGAACAGTTAGTGGTCTCCTACCTCTTCTGTTAGTTTTCATTAAGTGTCTTTCCCACAAGTTAATTCTGTTAACTTAAGAGACAACACAAGTCGGTGAGATAGCTGAGTATGTGCAAGCCTAAAACAACTGAATTCCACCTTTGAAACCCATGTGAAGGTGGAAGGAAAGAAATAACTTCACAAAGCTGTCCTCTGACTTTGTAATGCCAACAACATGCCACATTTTTGGCAACTTCCCATTCTCTTCTCCCTACTAACAAAATTTAACAAATTTAAAACAAGAAACTAATCAAAACCAAACCAAACAAACCAAAACAATTCAGGGGGCTAGAACAGTCCAGTAGTTACTTTAAAAAGCACTTTGTTGCCCTTACAGAGGACTGGAGTTTGGCTATGTGCTCCCATACAGTAGCTCACAATCCACCCTAACCGCAGTTCAGAGACTGTGATGCACTCTTCTGAAAGATTATCTGAGGGCACCAGGAAAACATGGTATATATACATGCATGAAGGCAAAGCACTCATACAAATTAAATAAGTGAATCTAAAATTTATATATGTATCGTCTTGTTTTGACATACAGTCTCACTATGTAGACTAGGTTGTCCTAGAACTCGGTACATAGAGCAGGCTGGCCTCCCCAGTGTTAGGATTAAAGGCATGCGCAACCTCGAATAGCCTTAAAAAACTTTTTTTCAATACAATTTAATAAATATTTTGGTTTCATAATCAGAGTAGTCGGGAGGCTAAGGTAACAGCTGAGCTACAGAGTAGGGCTGAGCCCTACCTGGTTACCTGGTCTTACAAAAATCTCCTAATAATAAAATTAGAATCAAAGGGATCCACTTAAACAATGCTTTCTGTTTATTTCATTTTATTTATTTATTTTTGCTTTGTGAGGCAGAGTTTCTCTGTGTATTCCTGGTTGTTCTGGAACTCACTCTGTAGATCAGGCTTCAGAGATCCACCTGCTTCTGCCTCCCAAGTGCTGGCATGCATCACCACACCTGGCCCTCTTTTTTTGTTTGTTTTAAATTTTAATTTTTATTTCATGTGCATTGGTATTTTGCCTACATGTATGTTTGTGTGAGGGTGTCAGAGACTCTGGAACTGGTGTTATAGACAGTTATGAGCTGGCATGAGGGTCCTTTGGAAGTTCAGCTAGGGCTCTGAGCCATCTCTCCAGTCCTTGCTTCTGTTTCTTAACATTACTTTATATTACACTTTCCCTTTACACACACACATTTACAATACTCTGTTATCAGGGTCTGAATAGTTATTTTGTAAAGATTTTTCTGAGACAAGATTTTACATTGTAGCTCAGGCTAGCCTAGAACTCACTATATAGCTCAGGCTAGCCTCCTAATCACAATACTTTTGCCCCAGTATTCCAAGTGCTGGAATTATAGGCATAAGCTACTTTACCTGCTGAAATTAAGGCACCCTATGATCTGTTTACAGCTAAGTGTTTAGTCAGTCCTCTAGGGACTTTTCAATACTGTTTGAAAATTTAAGCTTAATAACAACTGTTAGGACCACACTGCACAGTGTCAGAATCTGGTTCAGTACTGGATTACAATGTTCATGCAATGATGCTTAAATTATTTATATTAGTGTGTGTGTGTGTTTTTGTGTGTGTGTGTGTATAGTGTCTCCACTATAAACATTAAAAGGGTAGGGACTGAATATAACAGTCATAAGCCAGAAATCCTATTTATCTAAAGTACAGGCATTGCAGTATGTGCTTTTCATAGCAGCACTTTGTGGAGGCCAAGCAGGATAGATCCCTTGTGGGTTCAAGGCTAGCTTGGTCTATACATAGCAAGTTCCAGACTAGCCAGAATTATATGGTGAGACAATGTCTCAACAAAACAAAACAAAAAAAGGAACTAAATAAGATATATTCATCATTCCATCTCCTGCATGTGGATGTGATTTGACCAGCTGCTTCAAGCTCCTAATGCCTCTGATTCACTGCTAAGGTGGATTACACCCCCGAAATGTGAGCCAAAGAACAAACTCTCTGTTAAAAAAAAAAAAAAGGGAACAATATATTGAAAAGCAAAACAAAAAACATATTATTTCCCTTCCATCTCTTCACTTTTTTTCTTTTTGGATGGATGTTATATATTCCAGAGTGATCTAGAAATTGAGTATGGATCTTATCTGAGGATACCCTTGAACTTGTAATCTTCTAACCTCTACATTCCAGATAAGCAGGTAATCTACCAAATGAACTATAACTCTAGACTTTACTATTTTGTTTTAAGATTTTTCTTATTTTTATGTGTATGGGTGGCTTTGAAATTTTAAAGACAGAGGCTCAATCTATACTCTTAAGTTGGCTTTTACTTTACTATGTAGCCCAAGTTGGCCTTGAATTTGGAGCAATCCTCCTGCCTATGCCTACAAAATGGTGGGCTTATAAACAATAAGCTGTCGGGCCTGCATTAAGAGCAATTATTTAATACTATGCAGTTCTCTGTAATACGTGTCCTATGCCAAGAGGCTTGGCAGCCCTGTGCTTAGAGACTAGAAGGGCGTGTTACCTTGGCTGTCAATGACACTCTGTACGACTTCTTCCAAGCCTACCATGTAGATAAACTCGCTATTGGCTGCACTAGGCAGGAAGTGAAGCAAGGGAGCAGGAGGTTTTGGAGGTGGTATCTCCAGGAGCGTCTTTTCCAGCTGTTTTCGAAGAGCCAATTTGGCTGCAGCCTGTGAGTTGGCAGCATCACTCATGGCACTGGGGCTAGGAAGTGGTGAGGACACTCTGTTCACAGTCCCTGGCTGAATATGGGAGGCAAGGTTCATATAGATGGCAGAAGACGTTGTGCGCTGACAGGGAACAGAAGAACTTGACTGCTAAAAGGGAATAAGAGACAGGTGGCTGATAAGTAGGAGACCATCTTAGTTTTTAAGAGATCCCAGTCTGGACTGTTTAGCTTCTTTAAAATAGGAAACATTTAACTTATCACTAAAAGATAATCCGGATACATAAGAAAAAAGAATGTTGGCACCCATGAACTAAAGCTGTTTGAGAAAGAGAAGATGAGGGATCTTTCAGGCACGTACCTATGCTTCTTATCACATACGTCCTTCCCATCTTCTCTTTTTCAAATGCACATTTATTTTTGAGAATTTCATGTGAGTACTTGAGTACTAAACTTCTATCTCTTTCATCCCTAGAGTGGGTAGATTTTAGCTAGTTTAGTCATGCTCTACAATATACTACTTTTCTATCACCTTTTTTTTTGTTTTGTTTTGGTTTAGTTTTTAGAGACAGGGTTTCTCTGTGTAGCCCTGGCTGGCTTCGAACTCAGAAATCCGCCTACCTCTACTTCCCAAGTGCTGAGATTAAAGGTGTGCGCCACCACTGCCTGGCTCTACCACCAATTTTTTTTTTTCCCCTTCTCGAGACAGGATTTCTCTGTATAGCTCTGGCTGTCCTGGAACTCACTCTGTAGACCAGGCTGGCCTCGAACTCAGAAATCCACCTGCCTCTGCCTCCCAAGTGCTGGAATTAAAGGCATACGCCATCACCACTCAGTTCTACCACCATTTTTATATAATTCCTTTAAGCATCCATTCTAGGGAATGTTCTCTATTCAAATCACTCTTGACCTCTATATACAAAAACTTAAAACCTGTAGCTCTTTCAATAAGAAAAGGAAATAAAGGACTTTTCTGTTTCTACCCCAGTGCTGGCTCTTACTGGTTGGTAACTGATGGCAGGATTCATGTTAGGTGTTGTGGTGCGTACAATGCCAGGCTTCGGTGGCCCCCGCTGGCCCTGAAGTTGGGCTGGATTTGGTGCAATAACACGTTGAGACATCAACATGTGTGGAAGGGTGGTGTTGGTTGCTGAACGGATGACACTGTGACCCTAAAGGGAAAGAACAGGAAAAGAACTCACAGATGGTATAATAACCCATAAAATGCAAAGTGAAAATACTGCTTAAAATGATCCCAACTAGAACCATGGGGACACACTTGATAATTTCATTTAAGAACTAATGGGAGAAATCTACCATCACTCTAGTCAAAACATTTTTTTTTGTTGTTTTTTGAGACAGGGTTTCTCTGTATATCCCTGGCTGTCCTGGAACTCACTCTTTAAATCAGGCTGGCCTCGAACTCAGAAATCTGCCTGCCTCTGCCTCCCAAGTGCTGGGATTAAAGGTGTGTGCCACCACTGCCCAGCTAGTCAAAACATTTTAAAATTAACTTGCTTTCATTTTATGTGGGTGGATATTTTACCTACAGGTCTGTGTGTGCACTATCTGCTGAGGTCAGAGCTGATGTCAGCTTCCCTGCAACTACCCTTACAGATGGTTGTGAGCTACCATGAGATAATAGGAATAGAACCCAGGTCCTCTGCAAGAGCAGCAAGTGCTCTTACCCTCTGATGCATCTTTCCAGGCCCTCGAACATAACTCTAAATACTGATTAATAGCTACAAAGTTTTTTTGTTTTTGTTTTTTATTTTATTTTTTTAATGTGTATTGGTGTTTTGCCTGCATGTATGGTCTATGCATTATATGCATACCTGGTGCCTTCAGAGGTCAAAAGGGCATTAGATCTCTTGAGACTGGAGTTATATAAAGAAGTGAGGCTCTTGCGAGTGCTAGTAATTAAATCCAGGTCTAGTGGAAGAGCAACTAGTACTCTTAGTCACTAAGCTATCTCTTCAGCTCTGACTTTTTTTTTTAAAGATTTATTTATTGTATGTATATGAGAATACTGTAGCTGTTTTCAGACACACCAGGAAAGGGCATCGGATCGCATTAGAGATGGTTGTGAGCCACCATGTGGTTGCTGGGAATTAAAATCAGGACCTCTAGAAGAGCAGTCAGTGCTCTTAATCACTGAGCCATCTCTCCAGCCCTAGCTCTGACTTTTTTTAAAAAAGATTTATTTTATTGTTTGTGTATATAAATACATGTGAATGCCATGCCTAAAGAAGCCAGAAGAATGTTTCTTTTCCTTCCTTCTTTTTTTTTTTTTTTTTTGAGACAGGGTCGCTTTATATAGTCCTGGCTGTCCTGGAACTCATTATGTAGATGAGGCTGCTGGCCTCATACTGAGATTCTTGTACAATCTTTACAAAAATCCCCAAATAAAGAAAAGAGTGACAGACTTCTCCAATAGTAAGATCCCACTAAGGATCACACACCTGTAATGTTCTCAAATTTTGAGGTTCAATCCCTTGTGCCCCAGGCCGGGAGGGAAGCTTAGATAAGCCTTGTTGTCCCACATGTGCAGGAGATGGCTGAACAATAGATGCTGCATTCTGTACAACTGGAGTCTGGAAAGGGAAACAGAATGAGACTGTGAGCTTGACTGTGGTGGTGCACGCTTTTAATCCCAGCACTTGGAAGGCAAAAGCAGCAGGATCTCTCAGTTTGAGGCCAGCCTGGTCTCTACAAAATGAGTTCCAGGACAGCCAGGGTTACAGAGAGAAACTCTTGTCTCAAAAAACCAAAATGAAACAAAACCCCTAGAAGTCAAATTCAGTTAAGTTCTAAGCTTTTAAAATTTCCTTGTGAGTGTAAACAACAAATTATTCCTGACAAGGAATATGAGAACAATGAAATTAAGCCTTTTCCGATTTATTTCCTTTTTTTGTTTTGTTTCTTTGAGACTGGATCTTGTTATGTATAGTATTGGCTGACTTGTAGACCCGGCTAGTCTGAGATCCATCAGCTCTGTCTTCCAAGTTCTAGGATTAAAGGTATGTGTTACTATGCCAGGCCTTGTCTGTCTGTCTTTTCAGACAGAGCCTCAACATGGCCAGTTAAACTCCTTTATAAAAAAGCTTTTTTTTGTCTGTTTTGTTTTAGTTTTTCGAGCCAGGGTTTCTCTGTGCAGCCCTGGCTGTCCAGGAACTCACTCTGTAGACCAGGCTGGCCTTGAACTCAGAAATCTGCTGTCTCTGCCTCCCAAGTCCTGGGATTAAAGCCATGTGCCACCACTGGCCAGCTAAAGGAAGTATTTTTTTGTATATGATTGTTTGCCTTCATTTATGTCTGTGTACCATGTATGTGCCTGATGGCTGCAAAGGACCAGAAGAAGGCATCAAATTCCTTGGAACTGTACTAACAGCTGGTTGTGAGCTGCCACGTGGGTGCTGGGAATCAAAGGCAGCCTCTGTACAAGAGCAGTGAGAGGGCTCAACCGCTGAGCTGTCTCTCCAGCCCCCTGACCTTAAAACTTGTGATTCTAAATCTACCTAGCATCACAGACACATACCACTAAGTCAAAACTAAGGTTTTTCTTGATTGATGTGGAAGGATAAAACAAAGCAGAACTACTACTGTTTAATCTCCATACTTGTAGAGATTTTTTTTTTTCGAGACAGGGTTTCTCTGTGTAGCCCTGGCTGTCCTGGAACTCACTCTGTAGATCAGGCTGGCCTCGAACTCAGAAATCCACCTGCCTCTGCCTCCCAAGTGCTGGGATTAAAGGCGTGCTCCACCACCACCTGGCGCTTGTAGAGATTTTTAAAAAACAAACAAACAAACACTAACCCACAGAACCAGAGAACAGTCCCCAAAGCTGACTAACTCTACCTGAGGTAGTACGATCTCAAATTAGACTTTTTCTCCTTTGTAGAAATACCTTTTGGACCACATTCTCTTTCTGTAGCTGACTCTGTCTCAGTTTCTTTAACAGCACCAGACGAGCTTCTTCCAATCGTAGCTCATCCCTCAGTTGCTTGATAAGCTGCTGCCGTTCCTCAATGCCTTTCCCCTAAAGAAACATAGAGATTGTAGGTCAGCGACAGCAGCAGGTAACCAGAATCCCTTCCTGCAAGAAATGATCTATATTTCTCTTCTGAAACCCTTCTTCTATAAGCAGCAGAAGTGAAGGTATGACTGTATCTTTATAGCCATGCAGAGCAGCATTCAGGAGGCAGGTACTCAAAAAGTACTTGTGACTATATATAAAGGCCAATCAGCGCATTCCTAGCAAAAACATATTACTGACAAAAAGGAAACAATATTTTCTTTTAACATAGCCTCTAAATCTTTAAAATCATGTCTGATGTAGATATATAAAGACAAGTAAGAATTCTTCTATATTCTGGATATTTTCTGGGTAATGTAAAGGGAATCATCACACCTAAGGATTTACTTTATGTGACTTAAATACAATTTGAACAGCTACCTTTCAAAGGACTCACTGTGAAGAATCAGTATGAAGAACTTATCAAATAGGTAATTAATTTATATCCAAAAAGCAAATCAAAACAAAAATATAAAACCAAACCAGGGAATTAAGAAAATGGAAGGAACATGAAATAAATAAATAAATAAATAAATAAATAAAAAGAAAAGAAAAGAAAAATTAGGAACTTCTTTTCCTTTTTTTTACCTTAAACATCTCTAGGTTGGCTGCTTTGAGTCTCTCTTCCATCCGGGAGCTGGATCGGGGACTGGAAGCCTCATTATCAGACAAAACAATTATGTCTGGGGAAGGAGTTAGCCTTCCTCGGTCTGGCTCACTGGACAAGAAAAGGAGAAATTACAGTATTTCCAACAGTGAAAAGGAGAAATTACAGTATTTCCAACAGTGACAGTTCCTTAAAAGGTTAAGAAAATAACTTCACTACAATGAACAAAAAAATCCAAGGGAAGTTTTGTCTGTCCTGATTCAGCAAGACAAAGATAAAACAAGTTCTAGAATAAAGATACCAAGATGTGAATAATAGAAAAACCTTAGCAAAATATTTTTTAAAAGTTATTTGTTTGTTTGTTTATTTATTTGTTATGCATACAGCATTCTGTCTGCATGACAGAAGAGGGCACCAGATCTCATTATAGATGGTTATGAGTCATCATGAGGTTGCTAGAAATTGAACTTAGGACCTTTGGAAGATCAGAAAGTGCTCTTAACTTCTGAGCCATCTCTCCAACCCTGCAAAATATTTTTCTAGTCTAAAATCTGTCAGGATATGCAGGGACAAAGAAAAGCTTTAAGAATTGGGAGATGGAAAGAGGGGAGTGGCTAGAGACAAGACTCAGGTTTAGTTCTCAGGACTTATGACTGCTCACAATTGTCTGATGTCTCCTTTTGGCCTTCATGGGAAGCAGGCATGCATATCAACACATGACATACATGTAGGCAAAATATTCATACCCATAAAATAATTTTTCAAAATTGGGAGGAAAAAAGAATAAGGTAGAGCTAAAGAGATGGCTGAATAAGAGCACTGGCTACCCTTCCAGAGGACTTGGGTTCAATCCAGCACCAACATGGTAGCTCACAAGAGTCTATAATTCCAGTCCCAGATGATCTGACATTCCCTTCTGACCACCACTGTATGCACATGATAGACAGATATCCATGCAAACTAAACACTCATATACATAAAATAAGAAAAAAAAAAAGAGGGGTGAGAAGAATTGGGGGGGTGGGGATTGAGATAGATTGATTTGGTGTGTTGGCTCACACCTTTTAATCCCAGCATTCAATGCCAGTCTAGTCTGCATAGGAAGTTCCAGAGCAGTCTTAAAAATTAAATTAAGCTGGGCAGTGGTGGCACACACCTTTAATCCCAGAGTTTGGGAGGCAGAGGCAGGTGGATTTCTGAGTTCGAGGCCAGCCTGGTTTATATAGTGAGTTCCAGGACAGCCAGGGCTATACAGAGAAACCCTGTCTCCAAAAACCAAAAAAAACAAAAAAAAAAAAAAAGGAAGCAGCTTACTCTAACACTAATAACATGGTTCTAGTTAAGTGACATTGTATCCTGTCAAGAGTGAATCAGAGAATGGCAAAGGATGGTCTGGACAATGGCTTGAGGAAATTAACAGTACCAATTATAAAGTATACAGCCTCCTGGAAAAGAATTAAACCAAAGACGCCTAGTACCTAGTACCTTTGCTGAAGAGAAACTATTCAGGAACTACAACTACTTTAAAAAAAAGATTTACTTATTTTATGTATTTGAGTATACTGTCACTCTCTTCAGACACTCCAGAAGAGGGAATCAGATGCCAGTACAGATGGTTGTGAGCCACCATGTGATTGCTGGGAATTGAACTAAGGACCTGTGGAAGAGCAGTCGGTGCTCTTAACCACTGAGCCCTCTCCAGGAACTATTTTGACATATAAAATCCTTCACATGGACTTTTCTTTTCTTTCTTTATTATCACATTGACTTTTCTTACTTCCAAATCTATTCACTTGGTAACCCCTTGTTTTTATATTTCTGTAGCCCAAATATAAAGAATCCTGAAAAATATAATTTCTTAGATTCCCAAAACAACAAATGTATCTTCCACTCTCCTGATTCTTAAATGTTTGAGACAAGGTCTCATGCAACTGGTTAATTGATCTCCCTGCCTCTATTTCCCAAGCACTATGACCTCAAGAATGCAGCACCATGCCTGGCTAAATTTATATTTCCCCTTTCTTTTGTTGTATTGGGGTTAGAACTCAAGGCTTCACAGATACCTAAGCATGCCTTCTGTTACTGAGCTTCAGCTATAGCTTTTTGAGATAGAATAGCTAGGAGTATATAAGTCTCGGTTAGATTGGTGTGCTTGCATGTCTTAGAGATGGAACTTAAAATCCAAAAGCTCACAGGTCATTACTTGTACAACATACCTATCCACTATTTTCTCACGTGTTTTGTCTCAGGTCCTTTTGGGACACAAAAGTATTTGTACAAATTTGTGTGTGTTACTGGGAACCAATCTAGGACTCCATGCATGCTAGGTAAGTAGTTTACCACTGGCAAAATTCCTAGCCCTAAGAAGCTTTTTTTTATGCTTTTAATTTTAATTAATCTAGTGTCTGTACATGCAGGTACATATGTGCCAGGGTACAGTGTGGCAGTCAAAGGACAACTTTATGGAGTCAATTTTCTTCTTCTGACTCGTGAGCTCCAGGAAATAAACTTAGGTTTATTTGCCTTAGAGGCAAATGACTTTACTCACTGGGTCATCTTGCTGGTCACTGTGGCCCAGGCTAACCTTGAACTCACAACAAGCACCACCACCATTCCTAGTTTCACCTAAAGAAATCTTTTAAACAAGGTAGCCCTCAGTGAGATAAGCCTTTATTTTCATAATAGGGCAAATCTGCATTACTAATATGTTTAGTTGAGAAAACAGAAAAAGAGGAGAGGGAGTAAGAAGAATGACTGCTTTATGGACTAGTAAATATGTCTGGACTGGACTGTAGCCACAAGTCAGACAGCAAGCTGAGAATACATAGTTACAGGAAAAAAAAAAAAAGCCACTAGACAGCGGCTTTATGAAATTCTGGTCCTGGATAGGTAAGCATGTTCTGTAAAAAGCTTGTTTCTAAGGTAAAGCATTCTTCCCTGCACCTTTATTGTTGAGACCACATACCAAAATGGGCAGAGGTATTTCTTTTTTGTTTGTTTGTTTTTGTTTTTCAAGATAGGGTTTCTCTGTGTAGCCCTGGCTGTCCTGGAACTCACTCTGTAGAGCAGGCTGGCCTCGAACTCAGAAAACGCCTGCCTCTGCCTCCCAAATGCTGGGATTAGAGACATGTGCCACCACTGCCTGGCTGAGATATTTCTTAATGAACATTTTGGAACTATATAACATTATCAGTAACTTACACTAGCAAACAACACTAAACAATATTTAATGCTTAGATACAATCAGATATATATTATTAGATAGATAATATAGATAAGGCAAAGCCCAAGTCAAGTCTCAATCTCGGTTTGCTTGTTTTTTTTTTTTTGAGACAGGGTTTCTCTGTGTAGCCCTGGCTGTCCTAGATTCACTCTGTACACCAAGCTGGCCTCGAACTCGGAGATCTGCCTATCTCTCCTCCTAAGTGTTGAACTAAAGACATGCGCCACTATGTCTGGAATCCAACATTTTTTAAAGCACCATTTGAAGCTTGTAAGTATGAAACTTTTACCTGTTGGGAGATTATTAAAAACTGAATACCAATTAAACCCTCCAATCTGACATATTCCCAGAAGTTATAAAGCTCCCAATTCTTTTTCTTTTTTCTTTACTTTTCTTTTCTCCTTCTTCTCTTTTTTTTTTAGCTCCTAATTTATTACAGAGATTTAAGAATTTGCCCTAATTAGTGGTATTGAAGCAACAAAGACATAAGATCTCATGTTACAAACTTCACCTTCCATACTTTTCTTTTTATTCTTTTAAAAATTTATTTTATTCTGTGTGCACAAGTATTGCCTACATACATATATGTTTACCACATACATGCCTGGTGCCCTCGGAGGTCTGATGAAGGAGTTGAACTCCTGAAACTAAAGGTACAGATGGTTGTGAATTACAAATGGTATGGGTGCTAGAAACTCAATCCAGGTCCTCTATACCGGTAACAAGAACTCTTAACCAATAAAAGCAATCTCTCCGGTGGCCGTGTTTTTATTCATATCAAAGAGATCACGCCTCTCTGTAGTTTAGTCTTACAGAACACTTTGTGGGGAAAGAGATGCTATTAAACTCAATGCCCATAAAATGTAATGTATTTTATTTTGTAAGTTCATTATCCACAAATAAAATAAAATTAAAATGGTTGGGTTTTCAGGGCTATAAGACCTTTTTGGGGGACAATATTTGGAATTGATTCTAGCACCTTACACAGGTTAAGTAGGCACTGTATTTTGAGCTATATGATCAATCCCATATTCTGACTTTTGAATAAATATAACTAAACAGCATTGCCAGCTTGTCAAAGTGGTGTAACAAAGTGCCCATGAAGGATATGCTTAAAGAGCTTAGTTTGGGACATGAAAAATCTATCTAGTATTTCATTCACATGTTCTCATTCATCCATACCATCCCTCCTGAAGAATGTAAGGCTGATCCACTTATATGACATTTCTCCAAATCTACATGTAGCTTCCAAAGAAGTCTCTTTCAGGATTACTAAGGAATTTGTTTAAAGTTTTTAAAAACTATTACCAAGGTTGGTTGTTTGTTTGGTGGAATTTTGTGTTGTTGTTGTTGCTGCTTTGGTATTTTGTTTTTTTTTAAAAAAAGAGTTCTGGGACAAGACTACCAAAATAAAGAAAGAAACACATGTAAGGCATTAACTATTCTTTCCTTCTCTCTCATCCATTAGTCTAATTTGTTAAAGATCCCGCTTTGGATACTAATCCAGGATAAAAGTCAGGAAGGGCAAATAAAATGAATAATGAGTAATACTTAGTGTCCTTAAAACTAGAGCTATCTTATTCTGACTCAACTACCAGGCTGACTTAAGCCTCAGTTAGCTCTAGGTTCCTTTCTTTAATTTACATTTTGACAGACACCAGAAAAGGGGCCTGTGAAAATTGTGTGTGTGTGTGTGTGTAAGAGAGAGAGAGAGAATAGGAATGTGCACATGTATACAAAGGAACCTGTATGTAGGAATTGAAGAAAGTGGTACAGATAAAGCAAGAACTGCAGGAACCACATGTGTATAATGTTCTTTTTGACAAAAGAAAAGCCAGGTCCATGAAATAGAATTGGAGATCTATAACAAATAGATCCTAAATCCCTGGGAATGATCTGAAGGAAAGACTTTTTGTTTTGTTTTTTGAGACAGAGTTTCTCTTTGTAGGCCTGGCTGTCCTGGAACTTGCTCTGTACACCAGGCTAGCCTTGAACTCAGAGATACACTTGCCTTTGCCTCTTGAGTGCTGGGATTAAAGGCATGCGCCGCCACCACCTGGCTGATGCCAATTTCTTTGCTTTAATCCTAAAGCCATCTTAGGAGGAGGGAAAAAAACAAAGAAATATTATTAATTGGGTTAGAATTTAATGTCTCCTTATTCTAGAAATGACCTTTGTTTAGGAAAAAGAAGCCTGCACAGATGCACAGAGGCTAGGAGAGGGTGCTGGATCCCTTAGAATTGGAATTAAAGGTGGCTGTGAACCATTTGAAGTGGGAACTAGGATTTGAAGTCCAGTCTTCATGACTGGGCAGCAAACACTATTAGTTATTTTGTCACCTCTCTGGTCCCTAGAAATAAACATTTTATCTTAGTTAAGAACAATGACTTTCTTTATGAGCTACTAGCTTTATCTGGAAATAAGAGAAACTGGTCAATTCAAGCCAGAGGACACAGATCTTCTTTCAAGAAGCTTTAAGATGTCATCATGTGGTAGCTTATATATGTAATCCCAGCACTGATGTGCTGAGGCAAGAGGACTGCCGTAAGTTCAAGACCAGCACGACTATGATATGAGACCCTGTTGCAAAACAACAAAATACAACAAAGGAGGCTTTAGGAGGCAAAGCTGTCCTCTCACTGACATTCACCCATTTCTACACACTTAGTTTAAGAAGACCCTGTCCCTGGAGGCAGCTAAACTGCTCCATACCTCCGTCTAGCACTCATATCCACAGGCTCATCATTGATGTTTTCTTTGCCGGGCCTTCCAGCAGTCCTGTTGTCTCCATGAGGCCTGAGATTTCCATTAAGTTTCTCTTCATAACCCTTGACACCACTGCCATCTTGTTTGGTAGGTAACTCATGCGGCATCTCAAGATTTGCCAAATCTTTCCTTTTGAGCAGTGCCAACATTTTCAGCCGTTCCATGGCCTCGTGTCCCTCCATTTTCAGTCGTTTTGCCAGGACATCATCTCGCTCATCTGCTGAGTCCAAACTCCTCTTCAAAAGATTCAGGCGAAGAGCATCTTCTGTCATTCTATCCATCCTACGGAATGAAAGATCAGAATAAAGTTCCTTATGTAGGACTATGATATGAAATGCTGAGGTAAAGAAAAATAATTTATGTAACATACATTTAAACTTACAGAAAACAAAGCTAACTCCCAATGCTATTACTGTCCAACAACATCTATATTAAGTATTTCTCTGGGGGCTGGAGAGATGGCTCAGTGGTTAAGAGCACTGACTGCTCTTCTGAAGGTCCAGAGTTCAAATCCCAGCAACCACATGGTGGCTGACAACCATCTGTAAGGAGATCTGGCGCCCTCTTCTGGAGTGTCTGAAGACAGCTACAGTATACTTACATTAAATAAATAAATAAATATTTCTCCAGTCAACTTCAGCAATAAAAACAAACTTCAAATATACCGTAGTCTTCAAAGGCCTTTAATTATAAAAGGTACCCAAAATCAAATACTATATTCATGTAGATGGTCCTCTAAAAAATTCACAATGAGGTGATAGAGCCTGCCTAAAATCCCAGAACTTTGGTGTAAGAGTTAGGAAGATCTAGAATTTAAAGATGGCCTGAGCTATAATGCAGATCCTGTATATAATTAAACAAAGAAACAACTGGGATGGAGAAGTGATTGAAAATACTTGCTACTCTTGTAGAAGACTGGGGGTTCAACCCCCAGAACCCACATGGCAGCTTATAAACATCCATAAAACTTCAGTTTCAGGGAATCCAGAGCCAGGGTCTCTGTACACATCAGGCACACATTCAGTATGTATATTCAGTGTGTGTGTATGTGTATAAATATGTATCTATGTATATATACACATATAAATATTTGTTTTATACACACACACACACACACACACACACTGAATGTATGCCTAATGCCTACACATATACACAACATTTTAAAAGATAAACTAAAATGACAATAGCAAATAGAGCCATTAAAAAGTAAACTAATCGAAGCTAGCCTGGTCTACAGAGTGAGTTCTAGGACAGCCAGGACTACACAGAGAAACCCTGTCTTGCAATAAACAAACAAACAAATAAACTAACTAACTAACTAAAACAACAATAGCAAATTGTGCCAGCAAGATGGCTCAGTAGGAAAAGGTGCTTGCTGCCAAGTTTGATGACCTGAGTTCAATCCTAGAGCTCCATGGTAGAAGGAAAGAATCAATTCCTAAAAGTTGTCCTCTGACCTCCAAATGAATGCTATGGCATATGCAACTTCTCGCAACAAATAACAAATATAATATATATTATTTTATTTTTTGAGACAGCCTCTTTACATTGTCCTGGAACTCAATATGTAGACCAAGAGGGCCTTGAACTCAGAGGTCTGCCTGCCTCTGTCTTCCCCAGTGCTGGGATTAAATCACTTTATCAAACCAGCATAATCCACAACTACATTTTAAATATTGTGCCTTCTACTCACATATAAGTGCTGTCTTCATCTGGCATCGAGGAAACTTCTCTTTGCAACAGACAACAATCATTTCAAAAAAACACAACCTATCAAAATGCAGAGTTGCAGAGCCTATATCTACAACATCTACAATTCCTATTCCAATCCAAAGGTCAGGGACTGGGGCTGAAAAAAAAAATTAAGAGCCAGAAAAACAAGGAGTTTTGCTATGAGATTGTGTCTCTTAAACTATAAGAAGCTACATCCAAAAAGTGTCACCAACATGATTGTCTTAAACAAGAGTTGAACAAGGAAAACAATATACATGCTAACATGGACTGGGGAAAGTCCAGGAGACTTCAAACCTATACAATCAACTATAGGCAACTAAGGAATGCTAAGAGCTGGATTAATAGTTCCCAGGGAAGAGCATATCATATTAATTGGTTATCCAATACCAATTTTCCTATATATCCCCTACTATTATCACCAAACCTTCTTATAGTTGTTTCCTCCAAGGAAAGCGTATTATTACTGGAGGCAAACAACTCAAAACAGCTTCAGGAAGTCCCTGAAACTGACCAGATTCACTCTGCTCGTCCCTTCCCCAGAATATATAAACAGTAAAGATTACAGAGATTTATTTTCATCCAAGCTTCCTGGAGACCAAAGAGTTGCCTAGAATAGTGGTTTTCAACCTTCCTAATGCTGTGACCCTTTAATATACCTTATGTTGTGGTGAATCCAACCATTAAATTATTTTTGTTGCTACTTTATAACTGTAATTTGGTACTGTTAAGGATGATAATGTAAGTATTTGTGTTTTCCCATGGTCTTCAGCAACCCTTGAAAAAAAGGTCATTCAATTTCCAAAGGGGTCAAAACCCACAGGTTGAACCTCTGGCCTAGAAGAAACAAAGACCAGCAGAGTTGCTTGCAAGAGGCTCAGACCAACTGAGCCACCAGAAAGGACATTTCCAATGTTTAGCTGTTACAAGGTGTGTATCGTGCTCCACATTTCTAGCTTTGAGCTGTCAGGCCTGCTTTTATGATAGAGCTGTCTTTGAGTCATTTCTACTACCATAACTAACCCTTCACCCAAATTCTTTTAAGTAACCTCAAAATTCATTGGTTCACAAAGCAAGGTGGACTTTAATGGTATCTGTATTTTAAGCTGTCATCCCCATCTGGAATGAATGTGTTGTCATCTCTCAAGAAAAGTTTGCCACATAACATTCCCCAATCCTCAATAAAAAAATTATACAGTATATCTTCCCACTAAAATTACATAGTACATTCCCTGCTCAGAGCTAGTTATCTGTACTGGCTGGTTTTGTGTCAACTTGACACAGGCTGGAGTTATCACAGAGAAGGGAGTTTCAGTTGGGGAAGTGCCTCCATGAGATCCAGCTGTGGGGCATTTTCTCAATTAGTGATCAAGGGGGGAGGGCCCCTTGTGGGTGGTGCCATCCCTGGGCTGGAAGTCTTGGGTTCTATAAGAGAGCAGGCTGAGCAAGCCAGTAAGGAACATCTCTCCATGGCCTTTGTGTCAGATCCTGCTTCCTGACCTGCTTGAGTTCCAGTCCTGACTTCCTCTGGTGATCAACAGCAGTGTGGAAGTGTAAGCTCAATAAACCCTTTCCTCCCCAACTTGCTTCTTGGTCATGATGTTTGTGCAGGAATAGAAACCCTGACTAATACAATAGCCTAAGAAGCAGTATTGTATATTTTCATGTATTGATGTTTTTCTTGTCCATCTAATCACCTTTTAAAAAGATTTATTTATTTAATTTATTTATTTTATGTATGTGAGTACATTGTCGCCCTCTTAGACACACCAGAAGAGGGCATCAGATCCCATTATAGGTGGTCTCAAGCCAAAGACCAGCAGAGCTGCCTGCAAGAGGCTCAGACCAACTGAGCCACCAGAAAGGACATTTCTGGAAATTGAACTCAGGACCTCTGGAAGAGCAATCAGTGCTCTTAACCACTGAGCCATCTCTCCAGTCCCTAATCACCTTTTAAATATTAAATATATCCTACACACCATGTTCAAGGTTAGAGAATAGAAATAATGATATTTAGCATGATATCACACACTTGTAATCCCAACACTTGGGAGGCTAAGACATGTAGACTATCACAACACTGATACCATTCTAAGTGAGGTTCGGATCAGCCTGGGCTACAAAATGAGACTCCATTTTAAAAAACAAACAAATTAAAACCACAGGACAGGATTGCATTTAACCTACCTAAATATCTTACTTTATATTGTACTATGTTGCTAAATCATGATAGTTATCATGATTTTGTGTCTTGCCTGGGAGTTGGGGTCTGTTGCCACTGTCCAGTAAAAAATCCCAGCATGACTTTTACTGCATACATTGTTTTGCATAATGTATAAAATTGTTTAAACCACCAAAAGTTAAGAGACTATCTGTATAATGCTTTTCATTCTAATTCAGATTGAGAATTCCAGCCACCTAAAGGCAAAAGCACAAGACAAGACAATCTTCTTTGACTTCCCCGACTTAAAAACCCTTTTCTGCCCAGCAGTGGTGGTGCAGGCCTTTAATCTCAGCATTCAGGAAGTAGACGCAGGTAGAAGCCCGAGTTTCAAGACAGCCAGACACACACACATTCATATATTCATTCTCTCTCCCCACCTCCCTCGCCCCCCCTTTCAAAAACCGGAACAAACAAAATCCCTTTCCTTGAGTTACATTTTTGATCATGGTGTTTTAGCACAGCAATAGAAATCCTACCTAAAACAGAATTGTATAAAACTAATATGTACAATGAAAACTAAAACAACACCTAAGTCACTAAACACTATAAATTCTATTGAATTCTGTTGAACTTGAATGAGAAAATATTAGCCTGGCTGTATTATTGCTAGCAGCCATCTTTTGACCAAGAGAGAACGCAGCCTAGTAATGATAAAGTAGACACTGTGTACCACAGAACATAGTGACTGGAGCTAAGTCATGTTATCATATCAAAGTACCCTGAAGCTAATTTATGCATTACTACAGCGGCCAATAAATTATTTTAATATTTAAGGGTACTGTTAGTTGAGTTTTCTGTACTTAAACAAAGCACATTCTAATAGATCTGCTAAAACTGGCACCATGAAATCAAGGTAAGGATATTAAAAAACAGCTACATATGTGGCACATAAGCAAGACTCACAGCTTAGGCCAACACTAGGTGCTTATTTGAACAGGTATAGGAAGCAATTGAAGTAATATGTAAGGATGAATCAAACTACTAAAAAAGAATATATAGATAGAAAGAAGCGGACCAGGCTAGAACCTCAATTAAAGGGTGAAACTATAGGAAAAGAGTCAGATAGCAAGGGAGAAAGCTTGCCATGTTAACAGGTTAAAGTCACAAAGGAAAATAATTAATGGTGTCAAACAAATTCAACAAAAGGACTAGAGAGACAGCACAGCCAGTTTAAAAAAAATGCTTGTTGGCTAAACCTAACAACCTGAGTTTGATCCCTGGAATCCATGTAAAAATGTCAGATATAGGGGTATACATATGTAATCTCGAAACTCTTAAGGGGAGCAATGGGAGGAGGGGACAAGAGAATTATTGAGAAGCCCACAGGCTAGCTAGCCTGCAGCAGACTGTAAAAAACTGGAGACCCTGCCTGAAATAAGGTCCCCCATGGTGACAACTGACTCCTGAAAGTTTACTTCTGATCTCCTCAAATACCACTCACACAAATCATATATACACTACACACACAAGCATAGATACTCTAAATAAAATTTTTAGAAGTTTAAGACAAATGCAGCTGCATAGTAGGTTCAAGGCAGACCTGAGATACATGAGACCCTATCAGAAAACAAAACAAGCTAGGTAAAATGGCATACACCTTTAATTCTAGCACTAGCACCAGGAAAGCAGAAGCAGAGGCAGGTGAACTTTGGGAGTAAAGCCAACTTAATCTACATACCAAATTCCAACTTAGAGCAGCATAGTGAGGATTGTCTCAAAAACAAAACACTAAACAACCACCACATTCTGTCTGCAATTCCCATTTCTGTCCAAAATGACATAGGAGAAAGCAGTGTTACACCCTACTTGAACAAAAACTCATCCAAAAATACATCTTAAGATTTTCAAGGTACTAGACACAAAGCAACAAATGTCAATGTAAGTGACAAGGAACAAATAAAGTAAGCCTTACAGCTGCCCTTGTTCACTGACATAAAAGAATTTCTAGGGCACAGTTCAGGGAAGAGAAACTGGGGTAAGACTGAGTTGAAGAGATGTAGCTGAGAAGAACTAAGATAATGGCAGCTAAATTCCCAAGGACAGTCTAACAGAAGAAAAGCAGTCTAGAGATCTCTCAAAAGACCCTCCTTACATACTTAGAGACTAAGAAGAACTGATTAGTATGTCACTGCTGGGTGACCATTACATATACAACAAGTGCACATTCTCACTTTTAGACATGAACACAAACACACATGTACACACAGACACAAAACCCAAAAATTTTAAGACAATTATTTGATTTAAAACAATTATTTGATATAGAACTGTATTCCATATGCTCAAGAGAGAAACAAAAAATGTACAAAGATTCACATCTATAATTTATCTAGTATTAGAGAAAAAAAATAAACTGGTTATAAACATATCCTTAACAGAATAAAATGGAATTCAGAAATACAGTCTTTATAATATTTGTGGTCAACTGATTTCCAACTGAAGCACAAAGATATTTGAATCAGGAAGAATAGCTTTTTTTCCCCAAAGGATTCTGAAATAACTGGCTATCTATTCACATACAAAACAATCAAGAGGGAGCCTCACTCACACCATATATAAAAATTATGCAAAACTAGAACAAAAAACTAAATGTAAGAGTTAAAAATGTACACCTCTTTATTTGATTGATTGATTGACTAGATTGATTGGTTGGTTGGTTAGTTGGTTTATTGGTTTTTCAAGACAGGGTTTCTTTATATAACCCTGGCTGTCTTGAAACTCAGAGATTCACCTGCCTCTGCCTCACCAGGACTGGGATTAAAGGTGTGTCCCACCACTACCCAGAAAAAAATATAAAATTCTTAGAATAAATACAGCATTTATAATAAATAAATAAATTAATTAAATTGTCATCTGGGATTAAACACTATTTCTTAGATATATACCAAAAATCATAGAGAAACAAAAAAGATAAACTAGGTTTAAACAAAATTAATATCTTATGTACTTTCTAGGAAACTGCCTAGAAATTTAGAGTTCAGATGTATCTATAGAGTGCTTGCGCGAATACCTGAGGATCACTGAAGATAGGGTAAGAGGCACTGAACAGAAAGGGATATGCTAGCACTACAAAGCTGAATTTAGGAAAAAGGCCATTGTGATCTACAAACTGAGACAATATCTAAAACCCAAGGTCTTGAGACTGGAAAGATTAGTGGTCAAGAACAGTTGCTCCTGCAGAAAAAACAGGTATGGTTTTCAGCACTACATGGCAGTTTACAACCACGACTAATAGTTCCAGTTTCAGTGGATCTGGTGCTACCTTTTGGCCTCTGTGGGCACCAGGCACACAGCTGGTGCATATACATAAGTGTAGATAAAATAGGCATACATATAAGATAAAATTAATCACTAAAGAATAACAAAATAAAATCCAAGTCTGAGGATGTAGTACAGTGGTAGAGCACTTGCATAGTATTCACAAGACCAATCCTCAGTACCAAAAAGAATAAGTAAATGAGTGAATGAATAAATGACGGGGTGGGGAATGGGGTAAGGAGTGAGAGAAATACAGGCAGGGAAGCAAATAATTTGGGTAGACATTTCTCCAGATGCAAAAAGGCTAATAAGTCCACGAAAGATTCTCAAAATGACAGTCACCAAGGAGAGGAAAATCAGAACCAAGATGCAGGACTAGCAACGTGGATCAGTGGATAAAGACACACACAAGCCTGGTGACCTGAGTTTGATCCTGAAAACCCACATGAAAGTAGAAACGGTCAACTCAAAATTGTTCTACAATCTCTACATTTAGGGTGGTGCATGTATGCAAGTGTGCAAATGCACAACACACACACGTCACTTTCACAACAATTAAGATAGCTATAATACAAAAGACAGATAATAACATTGGGGAACATATAGAAAAAGTAAAATACTCAAATATTGCTGCTGGCAACACATGAAATTAAACAGAGGTAATTCTATTGGTAGTTTTATGCCCAACAAAACTAAAAACTGACTTCACACAAAAGCTAGTCTACAATCCAAAAACCTATCACTGTGGTATACAATTAAATAGCATATTATTAAGACAAAAGGGGGGCGGGGTGTATGAGACTAAAACAAATGTTACAGAGAAACTACCAAATAATGGTGGAACACACCTTTAATCCCAATACTTGGAATACAAAGGCAGGCAGATCTGGGTTCCAGGACAGCCTGGTCTAAAGAACAAGTTCCAGGCCAGCCAGATCTACACAGAAAAACAGAAACAACAAATTATAATAAAAAAATGAAAATACAGGGCTGGAGAGATGGCTCAGAGGTTAATAACACTGACTGCTCTTCTGAAGGTCCTGAGTTCAACTCCCAGCAACCACATGGTGGCTCACAACCATCTGTAATGAGACCTGATGCCCTTTTCTGGTGTGTCTGAAGACAGCTATAGTGTACTTACATATAATAAATAAATAAATCTTAAAAAAAAAAAGAAAAGAAAATACAGAGAAACTCTAAAACCATCGTTAAGTGGTGGAGACAGTTATAAGACACTCATGTGACTTGCTGTTTTGATTTCTGTGATTCCAGTTATTTTCAGTTAGTTGTGGCCTCAAAATATTAAATGGAAAAAAATCTAGGAAAAAAAAGGCCATTTATCAAGTTCAAATTATATAGTATTCTCTTTCTCTAGCAGAGTCTCACTGTGTATATCTGGGTGAACTCTAACTGATATATACCAGGCTGACCTCATAATCAAGAGATTTGCTTGTCTTTGCCTCCCTGGTGCTGAGATTAAGATGTGCACCACCATACCAGACCCCAAGTTACATGTTCTTCTAAAGAGGGTTAACATTCTTCCGTAATAGGTGACTACCACTGTGGTGGTTTGAATAGAAATGGCCCCCATGGACTCGTGTGTTTAAATGCTTGGCCCATAGGGAGTGGCTTGATTGGAGTAGATGTGGACTTGTTGGAGGAAATGTATCACTGTGGTAGCAGGCTTTGAGGGCTCACTCAAGCTTAACCCAGTGTGGCACACAGTCTCCTTTTACTGCCTAATGATCAAGATGTAGAACTCTCAGCTCTTCCAGCACCACTTCTGCCTGTTTTGCCTCCATGTACCATCACGGCAAATAATGGACTAATAAACCTCTGAAAATAAGCCAGCCCCTTTATAATAGTCTCGTAACAGCAATAAAACCCTAAGATGGGGGCTGGTCTGATGGCTCAGCAGTTCAGAGCACTGACTGCTCTTCTGGAGTTCAAATCCCAGCAACCACATGGTGGTTCACAACCATCTGTAATGAGATCTGAAGACAGCTAATGTACTTACATATAATAAATAAATAAAGTCTTAAGAAAAAAACCAAGCAAACCCTAAGACAACCAGTACACCACAGTGTACATGTTCAAGTGACTTAATAATGGCTGCAAAGCACAGGAATAGTAATGCACAGAGCACAAAACACAGGCCAGTGATTTTGGCACTATGCCCTGCAGAAAATAGAGGAAACTACAGAATACGTAAGAGTTCAGGACTATCCTTTTTTTTTTTTAATTGTTATACATAAGTACACTGTAGCTGTCTTCAGACACACCAGAAGAGAACGTCAGACCTAATTACAGGTGGTTGTGAGCCACCATGTGGTTGCTCTCAGTGCAGGGGAGGGAGAAACATATCATCTCAAAGATAAGGAGGAGAAAGACAGAGGAAGACATGGACCACTGGCCTACACACACACACACACACACACACACACACACACACACACACACACACGAACATGAACACATACAAAAACGTTTTTGAAAAAGCAAATTTGTAAACAAAGATCAGTAGCTGCCTAAGGCAGAACAACTGCTAATGAGTAGAGGGTTTCTGTTCAGTTTGATGACATGTTATGAATCTGTATTAAAGGATGTACAAAAGTCTGTGACTATACTAAAACAGATGAACTGTAAATTTCAGCTATTTGTTTATTTTAAGCACTGTATTTATTTTATGTATGAGTGCTCTATCAGCATGTACACATACATGCCAGAAGAGGGTACCAGATCATATTATAGGTGGTGTGAGCCATCATGTGGTTGCTGGGAATAAAACTCAGGACCTCTGGTCCAGAGAGACTGTTTGTGACAGTTTGTCATAGTAAGCGATAAAGGCGTGATAAATAGGTGTTGTGGCTTTGGCTATATGGGAATAAGGTGCACCGTAAAAACCTACCTTTAGTGGATAGGTCACTGGGACTCTCAACCTAAGACAGGGTCATGTGCTGAGTGGCTGTGTTTAATCATAACATGAAAATAGCCTGGTTTGTAGAATACAAACTAGCTGTACATGATTTCCAAGGACGGGTCAGAGAGTTGCCAGTAGGTATATAGAGCTACAGATGAGATCGCCAAGACACTATGAAAATTCCCACGCACGACTATGGTACATGAATATGTCCTAGTCCAGCTAATTTTTAATAAACGGGGAGGAATTGTAATCTCCTCCATTAGCCAAGCTGTCCAACTCACAGCCAACCTCCACCTGTAAGTGACTCTACCACCTGGGGAGCCAAACAAACGTTCTCTGTGGACTGTCACATCTCTTTGAAGCAGCAGCACCACACGGAGTTACGAGAATGCCTATAGCCTGAAGGTTTACCGGTTACTGAGACACCGGCACCAGAGACTTATTGCAATGTTGATGTTATGCAAAAACATCAGTAAAGCTTGAACCTTGATCAGATTACATGTCTTGGTTCCTTTATATCTCTCGCATTTCAAACCCTATCTTTTACAGGTTCCTGTCTTCCTCATGTAGTGTTCTCTTAACTGCTGAGCCATCTCTCCAAGCCTCTCAGTTTTTAATTAGAAGTTCTGCAACTTCAGAGAGGACTCAGCAGTTAAGAGTACTTACTGCTCTTCCAGAGGATCTAGGTTCAATTCCTAGCAACCACATGGCAGCTTACAGCTATCTATAAATCCAGTTATATTGGAGCTACATATGTATGTGGTGGTAAACACACATACATGCAGGCAAAACACGCATACACATATAAGTTTTTAAAAATAATAGTTTAAATTCTTATAACTCTTTGATTACATGTGTATTATATGGGATATCTGGATGTGGCTGCAGGTGTCTAAGGAAGGAAAAAGGCATCGTATCCCTCCGGAACTGGAGTTACAGGCATTTGTGAGGCACCTATGAGGATGATGGGAATCCAATCTATGTATTTGCAAGAAACCGGGGTAGGGGGGTATCTTAACCTATGAGCCACTGACTCTAGAGCCCCATAAATTATTCACAAATTCTGTTGGCATATGAACCCCAACAAAAATGGATTTTTAAAAATGTTTATAAAAGGGCTAGGATGATGGTTTGGCAGTTATGATACTTAACTGCTCTTCCATGCTAGCTTGCAACAGCTTGTAACTCTGGTTCTAGAAAATGCCCTTTTCTGGTCCCCTTAGATCTTTTTTAATAAAGGAAAACTATGTTAGTATCAGGAATGATGGAAAATATTAGCATGGCAGAGTAGGTGTGGTGGTGTAAAATGCAATTCCAGCATTCAAGAAGCTGAGGTGGGAGGATGAAGAGTTCAAGGCTAATTTAGGCTCACAGAGTGAAGACCTAACTCAAACAAACAAACAAACAAAAAACAATCCAGAGTCAAAGAGCAACTTCAATATATAAATGAAAAAGCAGTTAAATATATAAACGAAACCCACAGATCCAAGAATTTCAACAACCTCAAACACAAGAAAACACAAGGAAAGTGCTCAGTTTACATGTATGTACCAACTCACCTAGTTCAATAAATAAATAGATTGATTGATTAATGTAATCTTGGAAATAAATATATAATCTTGGGGCAGGAGAAATGACTGTGGGTAAAGCACTTGCTGTGCAACATGAAGACCTGAGCTGGGACTCCTCTTACCTATACTGAAAAGACAGGTAGGCATGACAACAAACATCTACAGCCCCACTGAGAATGAGGGTATGTGAAGGCAGGCAGATCCTGGGGGCTGGCTGGCCAGCTACTCAGGATGAATTGCTAAGCTCCAGATTAGCCAGATAACTATCTTAAAAATAAAGTAGAAGGCTGGCAATATGACTCAGCTGTGAAAGCCTAACCTGAATTCAATCACTGGAACCCATGTAAAGGTAGAAGGAAAAAACCAAATACTGAAAGTTTGGCATTCACATTTATATTTATTCCCACCATGGCAGGAGTACCCACACTCACACATCATGTCTAACCATGACTATTAAAGTGGGGGAGGGTAGAAAAGGCTCAGCAGTTAAATACACTCTTCAGAGGACCATGGCGATCACATCTATAACTCCAGTCCCAAGGTACCCAATGCCATCTTCTGGACTTCTCGGGCACTGCACATACATGATAGACTTCCATGCAGACACTAACACACACATAGAGAAAATTTAAATAATAAGGCAGAGAACTATAAAAGAAAACATCGGCATCAACTTCTGAACTCCATACATGCAGCATGTATTCTTAACCAGTGAGGCACCTCTCCAGACCTCAATTTGTTATTTTTATCACTATCGATGCTGATAATGAATATCACTTCATAGAAATATACAGCACAAAATGTTAAAGGTATGAATACAGCTACTTCATAAACTGCTAGAAATTTTGTCCTAATCACAAGTGAAACTCATTTACTTTTAAAAGAATATTCCTTTGTTTTATATCTATGTGCGTACAAACATATATGTGTATATGTATATATGTGCATGAATACAGACATACACACACACACACACACACACACACACACACACACACACACGCACTGAATACATACCTTGTGCTCATGGAGTCCAGAGAGGGTGTCAGACCCCTGAAACTGAAGTTCTATGTGTCATGTGGGTGCTGGCAACAGAACCTAGGTCCTCTGCAAGAGCATGTGCTCTTAACAGAGTTATCTCTTCAGCCTCCACTTAACAATCTTTAACTAAACTCAAGTCAGCAAACCAAACAGCAATTTTTTTTCCAAGTCAGGGTTTCTCTGTGTAGCCCTAGCTGTCCTGGAACTCACTCTGTAGACCAGGCTGGCCTCGAACTCAGAAATCTGCCTGCCTCTGCCTCCCAAGTGCTGGGATTAAAGGTGTGCACCACTATTGCCCAACAAACAGAAATTCTAGGTTAGTCATGGTAACTGATACCTTTAATCCCAAAGCTCAGAAGGCAGCATCAAATGGATCTCTATTTTAGGTCAAATTGTTCTACACAACAAGTTCCAGGTCAGCCAGAGCTACACAGTGAGACCCTATCTCAATAAATGTAAATATATATCATTTATATACATATATTTATATTAAAATATAAAATTTATATAAAGTTCTATATATATAATTTATAAAAAGTTTTATATATATAATTACAAAAAGTTCTAAATATATAAATTATAAAAAGTTCTAAGCAGGATTTAATAGCCCCTATTTGTAATCTCAAACTCTTAGAGGTAAAGGTAAAAGGATTAGGAATTCAATACCAGCTCTGACTACAGACAAAGCTCAAAGCCAGCATTACCTACAGAAGCCCATGACTCAAATCAATCAATAAAAATAAAAAATGAAAACACAAAGATATGAGAGTTTGAGGCCAGCCTGAATTCCAGGACAGCCAGAGCTATTGTACAGTGAGACTCTGTCTCAGAAAAAAAGAAAAGGAAAGGAAAAGAAAAGTTTAAAAAAAAGAAAGTGAAGATACTCTAACTTGAACCTTGTATGATAAAGTTCAAATAAAATATTAAAAGTAGAATTTGTAAATAGGGCAAAAAAATGTATGTTCAGTAAAAACACTGCAGTTCAAACACACAATGGCCAATGGTCACTGGTGTTCCTTGGTATGACAACCAAGCAGTTTATGAGCACATGTTGCTCAGAACTAAGGCTGCAGTGAAGGTGCAGAGTGTATCACAAGCAATGCTGCCAAAAGCACGTCAAGATTATTGAATTTAACTTTTGATGTTCACATGTTCAGAACCTTTACTATTGTAAAATTTATTCATTTACTCATTCATTCATCAGCACTCACATTTGTGATCCACAGCTTAAGAAGGTTGGGTAGAGTAAGAGAGACGATTTGATGGTAAGGTGCTTGCCTTTCAAATGTAAGGAGCTGAGTTCAAAACCCCAGAGCCCTGTAAAAGCTAAGTAGAATAGCATGCACCCACAATAACAGCAGTCCTACAGTGAGACAGGTGGAGACAAGAGAATCCTTGAAAGCTTGTGGTTCCACAGTGGTTAAAGGCAGTGGTGGCGCACGCCTTTAATCCCAGCACTTAGGAGGCAGAGGCAGACGGATTTCTGAGTTCGAGGCCAGTCTGTTCTACAGAGTGAGTTCCAGGACAGCCAGGGCTACACAGAGAAACCCTGTCTTGGAAAAAGAAGAAAAAAAGAAAGAAAGGAAGGAAAGAAAGAGAGAGAGAGAAAGAAAAAGAGAGAGAGAGAGAGAAAGAAACCAGGGCTCTTGAGATGGCTCAGTGATTAAGAGCACTGACTGCTCTTCCCAAAGTCCTGAGTTCAAATCCCAGCAACCACATGGTGGCTCATAACCACCTGTAATGAGATCTGATGCCCTCTTCTGGTGTGTCTGAAGACAACTACATTATACTTAAAATAATAAATCTTTGGGCAGAAGCGAGCAAGGCTGGAGCGAGCAGAGGTCCTGAATTCAATTCCCAGCAACCACATGATAGCTCACAACCATCTGTACAGCTACTGTGTACTCATAAACATAAAATAAATAAATAAATCTTTAAAAAGAAAAGAAAAGAAAAAGGAAAAGAAACCAGCAGGGAAGTGGTGGCGCACACCTTTAAACCCAGCACTTGGGAGTCAAAGGTAGGTGGATTTCTGAGTTCAAGGCCAGCCTGGTCTACAGAGTGAGTTCCAGGACAGCCAGGGCTACACAGAGAAACCCTGTCTCCACTCTCCCCCCACTCTCCCCCAAAAAAAGAAAAGAAAAAAAAATAGATCCAACCCAGTCATGGTGACTCCCACCTATAATCCTTTTATTGGTTGGGTAGCTGAGACAGGAAGATAGTAATCTTAGAGTAAAGTTAGAGGCCAGAATGAAATTGCTCCCAAGTTAAAAAATAACCATATACAACAAATACCAGAAAAAACTTCAAAAATAATTCCTGCTTCCAAGAAGTGTGATATGTATCTCCAAAGTGTTCTCATTTCAAACACCACCAAGAAATAGCCCAGAGCCATATACTGAAAAAAATACAAGCACTGAAGTTCAGAGAGAGACTTAAGTAGTCTTTGTTATTTAATTTTGAGATGAGGCCTCAGTATGAAGCCTTGGCTAAACTAGAGCTTGCTACATAGACCAGGCTGGCCACTGAAACTCACTAAAACATGCCTGCTTCTATTGCCCCAGTAGTGAAATTAAAAGTGTGAACTACGATGCCTGGGACATTTTATTAGTTTAGTGAAATTCAATGAACTTGGCATTTCCAACATGATGGTAAATATACATTTGGATATTAAACTCCTTGTCACATATCTTTATTCTCTCTAGTTGTCTACAAAGTCTCTGCTAAATAATAATTATTTAGATAATTAATTAGAATCTGCTAAATTCTAAATAATGCTTGACTACAATTTTTTAGTTTTTCAATTTATATGCTTATACACATGACCCAACATCTCCACATAATAAACAAAGCAGTAAAAATGAGCAAGCTGGGCTTCCTGGGACTGGTGAAGAGGCTACTTTTCAGTTGTCAACAAAAAAAACCTTTCATTTTCTGAACAGCAACACTATTCAAGGTAGTCCACAGACTATTGCTGGTCTATAAATGATAACTGTTCCACAATAAGAATTGAGACTCAACATGTATATACTTTTATAATAATTTTGGCTGTAATCTGCCTGTTGAACTCTCAATACTGAAAAATAAAAAAAACTAGGCTTGGGTTTTATGCATTTGTTTTACTTCCATAATAATCCATCCAAACTGGATAACAGTATTAATCCATACTATGTTTAAAAAAACAAACAAATAAAAACTGGTCTTTCATAATAGTGAATAATGTTGGCCAGGCTGGGTGGAACATATCTGTGATCCCACGTATTTGGGAGGTTGAGGAAGAAGGGTTCCAAGTTCAAACCTTAGCCTAGGCACCTAAAACAAAAATTGAAGTCTTCCACTTCAACCTCCTAAGTGTTAGGGTTACAGGGATACATTACAATGTCCAGCTTCTCCAATTTTTTTTTTTTTTAAAGGGCTAGGCATTGGTGAGATGGCTCAGTAGTTAAAAACACTAGTTGTTCTTGTAGGACCCGTGTTGGATTCCTAGAATTCACCTGGCAGCTTACAACTCTCTGTTCCAGGAGATCCAATGCCCTCTTCTAGCCTTTGCTGGCCATGCATGCACATATGCACATACATGCTGCATGCAAATAACATATACACATACAATACAAATAAACACATCTTTAAAACAAATTTAAAGGGCTAAAGCAGTGTACATAATGGTAGAGTCCCTTGCTTAGCATGCAAGAGGCATTGACTTTGACTCCCCAGAATAGCACAAAAAATGAAAAATAAAAGTTTGTGTGTACATATGCAATGGGAACAACTCAAACTTATGTGGGACCCAAGGGTATAGTGTTTTATCAGCGGGCTTCTTGCTTGCTAGACAAGCACTTTACCATTTGAGCTACGTCCCTAGTTTCATTTCCTTTTACTTTTTAATTTAATAGTTGTGTACACTGTGCCTATGTGACTATGTAAATGCCATAGTGTATATGTGGACATCAGAGGAAGACCTGAGGGGAGTTCTTTCCTTCTATTATGTGCTTTAGAATATTAAACTTACGCAGTCAGGCTTGGTAGCAAATATATTTAGCCACTATACGAAACTAATGTTTCTTAAAATGTCACTTCAGAATCCAAAATACACGGTAAAAACATAGTTTCTTCATAGCAGCAAAGTCTGTCCTGGGGGTGGAGAGGGCTCAGCAGCCACCTGCATTGTACCAGGTTCTCCTGCTAAAATTTTTCAGTGTTTTAAAATATTTATTTTATTTGTATAGGTATTTTGCCTACATGTATATCTGTGTACCATGTGTGTGTCTAGTACTCTTGGAGGTTAGAAGGCACCAGATTCCCTGGAAGTGGACTTACTGATAGCTGTGAGTTGCCATGAGTGCTGGGATTCAAACCCAAGTCCTATGAGGAGAGCAGCAAATGCTCTTAAACTGCTTAGCCATTTCTCCAGCCTCCAGCTGATTTGGGGGTGGGGTGGGGTGATTAAGGCATCTCTCTGCATTGACCTAGAACTTCTTTTTTTTGTTGTTTTTTTGTTTTGTTTTGTTTTTCGAGACAGGGTTTCTCTGTGTAGCCCTGGCTGTCCCGGAACTCACTCTGTAGACCAGACTGACCTCGAACTCGGAAATCCGCCTGCCTCTGCCTCCCAAGTGCTGGGATTAAAGGCATACGCCACCACTGCCTAGCTAAAACTTCTTATATAATCCAAATTAGCCTTGAATTCTCCATTCTTCCACTTCAACCTCCTAAGTGTTAGGGTTACAGGACATTACAATGTCCAGCTTCTCCAGATAATTATTAGTTTAATTATTAAACTTTCACAAAAGAAACAGACAAGTAGCTGTATTAAATAAAAAAAGTCTCCCTCAGGATAGCTTGGAAATTATTATCCTCTTGCCTAGCCTCCTAAGTAATATCATAACCAGCTAAATATTATTTTTAAATAAAAGGAAAATAAGAAATCTTCATGTTTCATACCAAAGCACTAATAAGAATGAGCAGAAGAAGAGAAAAAGCATAGAAGAATCTTTCAAATTGTTCCTAGAAATCACTTTTTTTTAAAGATTTATTTATTTATTTTATGTATATGCTCCACACAATATAGCTGTACAGATAGTTGTGAACCTTCATCTGGTTGTTAGGAGTTGACTTTTTTAGGACCTCTGCTCGCTCCTGTCAGCCTCGCTCAGCCCGGCTCACTCAGTCCCTGCTCACTCTGGCCCAAAGATTTATTTATTATTATAATTAAGTACACTGTAGCTGTCTTCAGACACACCAGAAGAGGGCGTCAGATCTCATTACGGGTGGTTGTGAGCCACCATGTGGTTGTTGGGATCCGAACTCAGGACCTTTGGAAGAGCAGTCAGTGCTCTTACCCGCTGAGCCATCTTTCTAGCCCGAAACCACACTTTTTTAAGTACATACATAAGATAGATTTCATAAGACGCTTCAGATAAAGCGTCTTCCAAATGACATGTTCACCACAGTCTGAGGACAGATGGAACAAAGTACATTCTACCAGGAAGTAAAGTAACAGGTATGTGACTGAGGACAACAGGGAGAAGGAAGACAGAAGAGGGATCAATATTTGAGAAAATGGGCTAATTAAGTGTACACATACACAAACATCACTACATAGTTTTCCTCTCATTTTCCTATGGAGTTTGGATTATTCTCATTATGTGAAAACTGTGGCTATAAAAAAACAAACTTTCTTAAGACATCACAACAAAAGAGTGATGATGTCTGTCTGTATGTACTTCTAACACTCAGAACACTGCCATTCCTCTCCCACACCAAGGCTGTGAAGTGGACTTTAACGCTCAGCCAACAGACACTCATGCTAAAGAAGGTGTTCTTCTACACATTCTGCTTTGTCAGTGAAAACTTAATTTTAAGTTAATTTTACTTGCTACAGATAATATACATGAAGACAGCAGTGTACATACAGACCATACAGTCCCCAAATTTACTCTCATAATCATACTAATAATGCCAAGGACTTGAAAACTGCAGTCTTTGGGGAAATATGCTAAGTGTTTGTGACAGGCAAAAATAATCACTAAAACCTTAGAAAAGTCTCATACACAAAATCCTTTACTCTCAGTGGTTCTCTTTCATTCATTCCCTCTCTCTTGTCCTCCTCCCACCCACCCATTTATGTCAAGCCCTTAACTCAAAAATTGCAACCAAGAGGTAGTCAAGAAGCCCGAGTGCTAGCATTAAAGAGTGTACCAGTATTCCTGGCTAGATATACACATAATTATAAATGAAAAGAAAATGAATGTTTTTTAAAAAAAGTACTAATTAAGAGTGGTGGCATACATGTTTGATCCCAGCACTTAAAAAGCCCAGGCAAGTGGATCTTTGTTAAGTTTGAAGCTACCATGGTCTATATGGAGAGAGAGAGTTTCAGGCTAGCTGTGGCTATATAGTAAGACCCAATCTCAAAAACAACAGACAGACAATCCTCCAGGACAGTCCCTCAAGAATAATCATAGGACGGCATAATGGCTCACAATAAAAATACTTGTTACATAAGTGCCTGACACAACCTGAGTTCAATTCCAGAAGCCCAATTGCTACGCACACTTGTCTACTCCAGTCACATCCAAAATATCGGGGATAAAATCCTGAAAAAGGAAAGAGGCAAATAAGACCCCCAAAAGGAGTTCTGTGCCTCCTGGATTTCAGATAGTCGCTGGTATCCCCTAACTCAGACGTGTTCCAGATTAGTCTCTCCAATCGTCAACGCGGCCTCATAATTAGGCATAAAGGTACCCCAAGAAATGATTTGTAAATGGTTAAGATTGGGCATTGTTTCCTGGTCAACACAATGTTTCCAACTATCCTAGTTTATTATGTTTTAGTACTAGAGAAAGGGCTTCCACTCAAGGACATTAGCTAGAAGTGTTAGGTCAGGTCGGAACTCCCCACTGCCTGCCCAGAATTAGCAGGAAATGCTAGAATGAAATCTGGTTATTGCTTCCAGCAGAACCAGATAATTAGCCTAGGAATATCAAAATACCTCAACAGGGAGGGCTCCACTTCTCTTCTTCCTGCTTCACACCTAACTACCAGACCCTGCTGACCTTGGTGTGGGTGTCACTTGAGTATGTGACTTCAGTCTTGCGTCCCCTGCTGTAACCCCCACCTGCCTACATGACTCTTGACATCTGCCCCGTTTGCTGTATGGTATTTAAGCCTAATTCTCACCTTGCACAAATACATTCAGATTCAACACACCCTTGTGTCTCGAGTCTGTTTGTCATCTGCCGACTTATTGCCCACCTGACCAGAATTCTCATCCCGTGGAAATTGGGGTCCCCGCATTGAACCGGTCCATGGCACCCACTTAAAGGTAGAAGGAAGGAACTTATTCCTGAAAGTTATCCTTGGACACAAACAGGCACACTTGTACATGCACATATATACATACAAATAATATATAAATAAAAATTTTTATGGACCTAGGACTTCTCTTAATGATAACTGATGTATTTTTATAAACGTGTGTGTGCAAGTATGTGAATATGTACAAGAGTCAATTCTCTCTATCATGTGGATCTCAAGAATCAAACTCAGGCTTGGTTGCAGATGCTTTTAACTGCTGAGCCACCTGAACAGCCTTATTTTTCCTTTTAGGAAATGGCATCTTAAGTAGCCCAAGCTGACCACTTTTGGGGGTTATTTTTTTTTTTAAAGATTTATTTATTATTATATGTAAGTACACTGTAGCTGTCTTCAGAGACACCAGAAGAGGGCATCAGATTTCATTACAGATGGTTGTGAGCCACCATGTGGTTGCTGGGATTTGAACTCAGAACCTTTGGCATAGCAGTCAGTGCTCTTACCCACTGAGCCATCTCTCCAGCCCCGGTATTTTGTTTTTTTGAGATAGGGTTTCTCTGTATAGTCCTGGCTGTCTTGGAACTTGCTTTGTAGACCACACTGGGCTCAAACTCAAGAGATCTGACTGTCTCTGCCTCCCAAAGCTAGCATTAAAGGCATGTGCCACCATGCTCAGCCTGTATGAAACTCATTCTGTGTAGCCAAACTGGTGTAGAAACTCTAGAAGCTTCTGCTTTACAAAGGTTAAAGTCTGAAGCCTATATAATCATACCTGGCTAATTCACATATTTTAAAAGGATAAATGTGATTACCCAAATAATGTCTCAATTGTTCTTCAGATACTAGTAAATCTGTGACCCATACTTCCAAGCTCAGGTGGCTCAGGTGTACAGCATTTAATAGTATGTGCAAGCTCCTCTATAGTTGATTCCTAGTACATACACCCAAATATACATACATACACTCATATATATATGTATGTATACATATATATAGAGAGAGAGAAAGAGAGACAGAGAGAGAGAGAGAGAGAGAGAGAGAGAAGCACACACAAAACAAAAACAAAAAAACAACCTTCAATTAAATGAAAGACCATGTTTTCTACCAAACCAGAAACAAAATGTATTTTTCATGTACTGGCAAAACCACAGAACAATGGAGTCCCATCCTGAACAAGTCCCACTACCCTAATGCAAACCAGATAGTTGAGCTCCTTCCAAGCTCACTAATGCTCCATATTGCCAGCCATTCCCAGCAATTAACTGTGTGCTTCCCAGGAATATAACCTCTTTATTTCTTTTCCCTAAAGGAACTTAAACACATACAAACAAAACTGCAGAACAAATTCCTCAAATGGGGCTATAAAAGCCCCAAACAGAAAGCAAACTGCAGACCGAACTAGTTTCATTTCAGAGCCTACAAGGAATGAAATTATCTCTAAATGTACTGCTTTAATGAGATGACTTTAGAGGATGCCTCTACACCATCCTAGAAATAGTAATCTCTGGAACTTAGCAATTGTCAGAGTGAAATACTGACAATCCCCTATGAAAAGCATGGTTCCAAATGTGAGTGCTACTATTTCTCATTAGGAAGAGATTTACTCAACAAGGAAACAGAAGAAACTACCCTGGTCTCTGTACAAGATAGTAATACAAAGGACAGAAGCCAAAGCACTGCTTATATTATAATTGACAAGGAGCTGGGCATGATGGCACATCATGAACCTAGCACTGGAGAGGCAAAGGCAGGAGGATTGTCCTGAGTTTTTGGTCAGCCTAGACTATAAGTGTGCTCCAGAATAAGGCCCATCTCAAAAACACAACACAACACCATTAATTGGCAACAATACTGTGGTGGTTTGAATTAAGAATGCCGCCCCCAGGCCCATAGATTTGAATGGTCACCAGGTAGTGAGATTATCTGAAAGGATTAGGAGATGTGGCCTTGTTAAAGGGAGTGTCAATGGAGGTGTGCTCTGAGGTTTCAGAAGTCCAAACTAGGCCCAGTGGATCTTTCTTCCTGTTGCCTCTGGATCTGGATGTAGAATTGTAAAAGCTACTTCCAGAGCACATGTCTACCTGTTTGCTTCCATGGTCCCCACCATGATGACAATGGACCAATCCTCTGAAACTGTAAGCAAGCCCCAATTAAATGCTTTCCTTTGTAAGTGGTCATAGTGTCTCTTCACACAGCAATAGGACACTATCTAAGACAGATATTAACAAAGAAAGTAGAAATAAATTTGGGAGGCTGAGACTATAGCTCAGTGGTGGTGTACAACATACACATCTGGTGCCTCAATTTTGGTCCTGGGCACAATAAAAGGGAAAAAAGAAATGGAGGGGGAGGGGGAAGATTTGACAAAGCTAAAAAAAATAACCTGACACAAGTAGGGAAGATACTGGCAGATTGCTACAAACATCAAAGTTACTATAAGGTATCAAGCCTAAGTACTAGTTCTAAGAGATGTATAATTTATCAAGTCTCTTCTGAGATATATGGTATTTCTCTAAAATTAAGTGGACATGCAAGAAGCTGTTTTAGAATCTGTCTTAGGTTCTTCTTACACTTGAACTGAGTATGGATCAGACACTCATTTGGGTAACGAACACCAAGGCATTAAGAGCCTCCAAAAGGTTTTATTTTTAACTACATGTATATGCCTGCACCTATATGGGTGCACATGGATGCAGGTGCTCATGGAAACCAAAAGAGGTCATGGGGTAATCCTTGAGTTGGAGCTACAGGTTGCAGGCAGTAAGGCACTGTGTGGGTGCTGGGAACTGACTCAAAGCCTCTGGAAGAGCAGTACATGCTCCTAAGTGTTAAGCTATCTCTTCAGCCCCCTAAGTGGCTTTTGTGACTATAACTTAAGTGATTAAATAATTATGCAGAGTATTACCAGAAAGAACCTCAAGACTTTAAAAGTACAATAGAATAGCTTCCCAGTGGCTTTCCTTGCTGTTTTAATTTAATTTAAAACTAAGACTTCTCTTAAGGTTGTTTGTTTTAAATTTTTTCTCCTGTCCCTCTCCAAGCTCTATTTCAAGGTTTATAATAGCTTCATTATTACTTATTGCCTAGCTTCCATTTTACTCTCCTAACCAAACTTGTCTGTCCCAATCTTCTGTACGGCAGCTTCATTCCCATATTTACATACTACGTTGACCTCCCCTTACTAGGCATCCACATAAGGATCATCTAATAAAATCTTAGCAAAATGTGGCCAGGCAGTGATGGCGCACGCCTTTGATCCCAGCACTTGGGAGGCAGAGGCAGGCAGATTTCTGAGTTCGAGGCCAGCCTGGTCTACAGAGTGAGTCCAGGACAGCCAGGGCTACACAGAGAAACCCTGTCCTGAAAAACAAACAAAAAAAAGAAATCTTAGCAAAATGTGTATTCCCCAATTCTTAATGACACTGCTGCTCACTGCCTTTATCATAAGTAACTTCCTGAACCAACAAGATGACTCAGTGGGTAAAAGGTACTCAGAACCAGCTTGGTGACTTCCAGGACCCACATGGTAGGAGAGAATTCAGCATGCTGTCCTCTGACTGCCATATATACCACACCTTTCCTCCAATAAATGTTTAAAGAAAAACAAAACAAAAACAAGAACTAAACTCCTTACTAAAACTCCATAAAAATCTAAGGAAAACAGTATGCTTCCTATATGAATACTCTGTGGAAAAAATTTTCCCAGTTCTCCAATTCCACTGAGGTCACTTCCTCAAATGCCTCCTCTGCAGAACAACTGTTACTGCTTTTGGGGACAGATAGACAGACAGTTGCTCGATTGCACGCACGCACGCACGCACACCCTTCCCTACCTACCCTAAATAAATGTTTTTAAAAATGAATCTCTTTCTTTCATATTAATGGAAGTTGCCCACGGTTTTGTCTTTGTTGTTGTTGCATCATGCTCGCTAGCCTAAGACGAAACTCTTTTTTTTTTTTTTGGTTTTTGGTTTTTCGGGACAAGATTTCTCTGTGTAGTCCTGGAACTCACTCTGTAGACCAGGCTGGCCTCAAACTCAGAAATCTGCCTGCCTCTGCCTCCCAAGTGCTGGGATTAAAGGCATGCGCCGCCGCCACCACCACCACCTGGCTAAGGCTAAACTCTTAACAAAGGAAAAAAGACATGATATATATATACCACTTTTTCTTTTTTGAGACAGGGTTTCCTTGTGCAGCCCTGGCTATCCTGGAACTCAATCTGTAGACTAGGCTGGCTTTGTACAGAGATCTATACAAAGGGATTAAAGGTGTATGCCACCAAGGCCCCCCAGGATAAACAAATTCTTAAGCCCCACTCCAGACAGTGAGACTGATATTCTGGAGATGACAAATGGTGTTCTTAAAAGGCATCCAGGTGACTCTGATAAGCCCTAATGCTAGCAACAAATGATTCTAGGAACTGGCAGGAAATTCAGTGTAAAGTTAGGGCATTTATAGATACAAAGTAACAGGATGAAATACCCTGGGCAATTACAAATATTTCTTTGTTTGAGCCATTGCATTTTTGGATCTTTGGTGTCAGGGTGTCCTTAAAAGAATACTCAAAAGATCAAGGAAAAGCAGTCATAGCATTCAACTGTAACTACAGTACCTGACAGGCGGAGGCAAGTAGAGTTCAAAGTCATTACTAACTACATAGTAAATTCAAGGCCAGCCAGGGCTACACAAGGCCCTCTCTCCAATCATTCCTATCTATTCTCAACAAATAAAAGAATACTGAATTCAGAGGCTAGAGCTACATGGCATGAGCCAGGCAGTACTGGTGCATGCCTTTAATCCCAGCCCTTGTGAGGCAGAGGCAGGCGGATTTCTGAGTTCAAGGAAAGCCAGGGCTACATAGAGAAACAATGCCTTGAGAAACAAAACAAAACAAAAATCAGGCACGGTGGCAAACACCTGTAGTACCAACTCCTTAGGAGGTGAAGGCATAAAGATCATCTGGGCCCAGGGGTTCAAGGACAACATGGGCATTTTTTAAAAATTACAATGCTGGCCACTAATGAGATGGTATATTCTTGCTAGGTAAGCCTGATGATGACTTATGTTCAAACCCCAGAATCCTCCTAAAAAGGTGGAAGGAAAGAACTGAATCTCCAAAGTTGTCCTCTGACCTCCATACACATATGGTGTATACACACACACAAACACACACACACACACACACACACACACACACACAAAGCAATAATAATGAAGGGGCTAGAGAGATAATTCAGTGGTTAGGAGCACTTGCTTACCCAGTTCAGTTCTCAGCACCCAGATGGTAGTTTACAACTTTCCATTAAACCTAGTTCTAGGGGATCCTGGTATGCATACATGCATGCAGACAAAACTTTCATAAAATAAAATTAAATAAATCTAAATAAAAAAAAAGAGGAAAGAGGTAAAGCATCAAGGAAGAACCCTACCCCTCCAGTTAGAGACATGGCTCTCTACTTGTGTGTCTGTCATGCACAAGGCTCTAGATTCAATTCCCAGCACCAGGGGCCCACAAATAGATTCTGTTTGTAGGCTATAGCCAAAGTACCCATCAAGTCAGAATAAGAATCAAACAGAAAATTTAAAGCAGCAATTTGCTTTAAAATACTCCATATTAGCCTAAATAACTTACTTATTGAAAATAACACTTCCAGGGACTGGCGAGATAGCTCAGTGGGTAAGAGCATTGACTGCTCTTCCAGCAACCACGTGGTAAGCTCACAGCCATCCGTGATGAGATCTGACACCCTCTTCTGGTGCATCTGAAGACAGCTACAGTGTACTACGCCTGAGCAAGCAGGGGGCCGGAGCCCGGGCCAGGGCCAGAGCAGGGGATATCCAGACTTCAATTCCCAGCAGCCACATGTATGGCCATCTGTACAGCCACAGTGTTACTCATACACATAAAATAAATAAATAAATCTTAAAAACAAAACAAAACAAAACAAAAAAACAGAACACTTCCAAAAGCAGAAAACAACTTAGTGAGAACAGTGGCATTATGTCACATTTCACAACCCTAATATAATACTCTCAGCAACTCCTATATTCCCTCTACTGAAGAGATAGATCTGTCTGCCTGTCTCCTAAGTGCTGGGGTTAAAAGCTTGCTCCACCACAGCTCTGCTGAACTCATTTTTGAAAAGTACTGTTTAGGGATTTGGGTGGGAGAACTGGTTGGTTTATGGTTTTTATTTATTTATTTACATACTTACTCAAAGTCTCAATATGTTGTTCCTTAGCTGGCTTGTTTTGTTGACTTCTAGTCCACAGTGATCCTCCTACCTCTGTTTCTAGAATTCTAGAATCACAGCCATATGGCATCATATTCAACCAACATTTAAAAACATTTTAAGCTTGCCGGGGAGTGGTGGCGCACGCCTTTAATCCCAGCACTTGGGAGGCAGAGGCAGGTGGATTTCTGAGTTCAAGGCCAGCCTGATCTACAGAGTGAGCTCCAGGACAGCAGGAGCTATACAGAGAAACCCTGTCTCCAAAAACTTAAAAAAAATAAAAATAAAATAAAAAAAAATACTTTGAAATCTAAATTGCAAAAAATAGAAAAATCTACATGAAATAGATCTATTTCTAGACATATGAACTCTAAAACTGAATCAAAGGTATAGAACTTCAGCCAATGTATAAGAAAATGAGACTGAAGCATTAAAAATAAATAAGTCTTCCAAGAAAATAAACCCCAGGACTAGATGGATTCAATATTGAATCTATCAGATCTTTAAAGAAGGGTTAACACTAGTAATTCTCACCTTGTTCCATAAAATAGAAAACAACTAAGCTCATTCTTTAAAACCAATCTTATCCTGATACCAAAACCAGAGGACTTAACCAAGAAGGGAAGGAGAGAGGGAGCATAGATGGCTCAGTGGATAAAGGTGCTTGCTGCCCTGACTGATGACCTGAGTTTGATTCCAGAACCCAAGGAGAAAACTAAGTCCTGTGACTTGTCTTGTGACATGTCCACACATGTGCAATGAGTGGAACTTGGAAGACTTAGCTCTAGCAACTTGAGGTGGGAGAATAACTAACTGGACAGCCTGGGGATTGAACAGGCTAGTCAGTCAGTCCTATGTTAAAACCTTAAAAGGTCAGCCTCACACTAGATATTTAACTCAGTGGTGGAGTTCTTACCTAGCATATGCAAAGCCCTGTTTGATTTCCAGTACTAAAACAAAAAAGGTTAGGTGCTTAAAAGTGCAACTTTATATTACCCTCTTAACAAAAGAAAAAAAGGTTTACACCAAACTCAAGACCAAAATAGATATCTAAATGTGTGACAAGAGCAGAGATTTTTAAAACCAGACCCAGTGGTCCATACTTGTAATCCCAATACTTGGAAGAAATAAGCAGAAGGATCACAAGTTCAAATCCAGTCTGAGAAACAATGAGTTTGAAGCTTAGGACAATTTCAAATTTATCCTTCCTTCCACAGACTGTAATTTCTTGTGTATAACCCCACAGTAGACAGCAGAAACACCATGTTATACATACAAGACAGAATAAAGAAAAAAGAATTTTTAAAAAGTAGCTTAAAAAAATTAATGGCTTTATTCTCTGGCTTTTTTTACTTCTTGGTAAGTGCAATCGCTCTCATCCAGGAACTTATGGGAATTCTGAATTAGAAACAGTACCAATTCCAAAAGTATCTTAACAAATTACATCCATTCTACTTCTAATGCAAATTTCTCTTCTAGTTATGCCCTTCCCAAGTAAAAACACCTCTGAATGAGAGCAGAAAGAGATCCAAAACAAACTGCCTTACCCTTCTTAAAAGTTTACTACAGCCGGGCAGTAGTGGCGCATGCCTTTAATCCCATCACTTGGAAGGCAGAGACAGGTGGATTTCTGAATTTGAGGCCAGCCTGGTCTACAGAGTGAGTTCCAGGACAGCCAGGGCTATACAGAGAAACCCTGTCTCAAAAAAAAAAAAGAAAAAAAAAAGTTACTACTGCCTGTATGAATATGGTTACTACTATTTGTAAACCAGCAACTCATTCTCTCATATTTGCTGCAATGCAAATACCTATTTTAAGAAAGCAAAGAAAATGTTTATGTGTGCATGTGTGTCAAAAAGATCTTTTTATGTTTTAAGCCTTCCCCCTTCTCCTTGTCCACAACCAAGCAAGCAGAGATGACGTAGACTTCCTTATATAAGAGGCTGTGATTTCTTAGACTGCAGGCTTTTTCCTTTGTGTTCTGTATATGCTTACACACACACACACACACACACACACACACACACACACACACACACACACACACACGAGAGCGCGCATTCTCATTTCTTCTCACAGCCCCCTGGCATGATGCCAGCACTCAGTCAGCTGGTTCATTCCATTCACAGAGCAGTATTAGAGCTAACATAGAAGGCGAGTAACAGAGTAAGGGGAGCTAGAACCATCCTGCTGTAGACAAAAGACTTTTTTTTTTTTAAATGAAGAGGGGAGGGAGGAGGAAAGGGAAAGAGGGAAGAAGGGCGGGAGGGGGCTCAAGAGAAAATGAACCTTAACAACACCCTGCCTACAGCAATTCTGGAATCAAAAACCCACATCATTATAGCAAATGGATGATGAAGCAGAGGGAATGAAGATCCAAACAGAAAGGATATTATATGAGAAACAATTATTCCATAATAGACTTTAAAAAGCAACAGAGTTTTATTACTTCAATTCTACCAGAAACCAAAGTCAGGAAACTGTTGTGAAGAACTCAAAAAAATTGAGTTTCTACTTTTAAATAAAGAAAAAAGGTGTGGTGGGGCGAGAAAGATGGTTAAGGTACTTATATAATTTCTGCACTCTCTCCCCTAGTTGCTAAGAAATCTGGAGACAAAGAAAAAGGGATATACAGACATAAAAGGAAGAAAAGGAGAACTTGATTTAGACTGTTTCTTTTCCCCTCTAGCCTGTGTGGGCTCCCTCATTCTCCTTCCTATTGTGTCTTTCCTATAGTAAGAGGGGCTCTCAGAGGTGGCCCCATGCAAAGCAGCCCCTATGAGAGACCTGCACAAACCTGGTCTCCAAGCGGGTACACTGCTCTGCCAATCACATGGTGTACTGTTATATTAAACAAAAGAAATAGGGGGGAATGCTTACTTCTACCCATGATGCCTAGCGAGGGGGAGGGGGACCAGCTGTAGCCGGTTTATAACCTCAGGACATGAAATTATCTCTTAATTTTAAATAGTCATTTGTGATACAAAAGTCAGTTATTTTTCCCACCCTAACTAACTCCCCCTCCCCAATTACTCTGGCCTACTGCCAGAGTTTGCCTTCATTCATGAGAGCTAGTTTCCTCTCAAATCATGAAGCTTTAACTGTTTAGTTTCCAAGACTCTAAGAAACACAAAATCAATACAAAGTATGTCCAATACTATGAAACAAAGACACAGTATCAACCTCCTTATTTGGTACTCCTCCACACTACATACCCTCAAACTCAAGATCTTCCTGATAGCCTTTGTGAGTGCTGGGATTACTGGGACTGTAAGTCAGACTCAAGCTACTTTTCTTCATCCCTGCTTGAAGTACTATATAGGTCAGGTACTAATATACCAGCAGACATATTCATCCAACTTTGTCTGAGACAGGGATTCACTATGTAGCTCTGGCTGTCCTGGAACTCACTATATAGACCAGGCTGACCTCAAATTCAAAAAGATTCATCACATGCCTCTGCCTCCCAATGCCGGATTAAATCCATGTGCCACCACATTCAGATCAAATCTTTTCTTTAAAAAACAAAACAAAACAAAAACAAACTCTCACACTATAGTCTGAGCAGGCAACAATCTTCACTCCAGCGTTTTATTCTCTGAAACTGTTTTACAGGTCTGATGAAGCCCTATCAACTGACATTTAGGACAGCTGAAGCCAGAACTAACACAATCACAGCGAAGTTTTACATCCAAGTAGTATAATGGCATCTGCATACTCACACTTTACTTTTAGCACAACTAGCAATGTGACATGTCATAAATGCTAGACAAGTACTCAGCCAATGAGCTATAACCTCATCTTACTTCTGTTTTTCTTTCCTGTGTGTGTATATGTATGTACCCAAAGCCTTATATACGTTAAATGAATCCTTAGTTCCAAGAACACTTTTTAGAAAAAGGTTATTTTTATGTATGTGTGTGCCTGCATGAATTTGTGTGTCCTACATGTGTTCATGTGCCCAAAGAGCCCAGAAGACATGAACTCCCCTGGAGCTAGAGACATAAGCCATTGTGAGCTGTCTGATGTGAGTGCTGGGAATCAAAACATGGTTCCTTTGCAGAACAGTAAGAGCTATGAGCCACTGAACCATCTCTCCAGTGTCCCGTGTACACAACACGCCAACAACACAGCAACATATAAATCATAAAAATGATTTATTCCAGGGGTTGGAGTAATGGCTCAGCAGTTACAAATACAAGTATGCTCTTGCATAGGACCCTGGTTTGGTCACATGCAACATATGTAAGCACATAGTGGCTCACAACCATCTAGAAACTCCAGTTCTAGGGGCTCTAACCCCTTTTCTGTACCACTAAAGCACATGTACTGCATGTACATGGGCAGATATATACTCAGACACAGACATACACAGGCATGTACACATGCACACATAAAAAATAAAATGGTTTATGCAGAATTGAGATGTAGTTCAGTAAAAACTATAAATAAACATAAATGTGAGGCACACATGTGAAGAGCTTAAAAAAAGTTCAAGGTCCCTATATAAGGAATTAAAGGCTGAACTACATAAAACCCTGTCTCATTAAAAAGAAAAAACAGGCTGGAGAGATGGCTCAGCTGTTAAGAGCAAAACATCAATGAACATAAAAAATAAGTTTAAAAAGAAATTCCCCAAAATGTAAAGGAGTCAGAATGTGGTGAGGAAAATATTCAAACGAACCAGAGAAAAGAAAATCTAGTCCAGTTGTTTAATGGAAGCTTTCTCTTAGCTAAGAATGTTTGTTCTAAGATCTTTGTCTATCCAGGAACTAAAGACTTTTATAAACAGCAACAAGAAACAACACTGGCAGAGAGTGCTTTTTTAAAAATATTTATTTATTTTATGTATATGAGTATACTGTGGCTGCCTTCAGACACACCAGAAGAGGGCATCAAATCCCATTACAGATGGTTATGAGCCACCATGTGGTTGCTGGGAATTGAATTCAGGACCTCTAGAAGAGCAGTCAGTGCTCTTAACTGTTAAGCCATCTCTCTAGTCCCAGTGAGTACTTTTCAACTAATATATACCACCAATACACCATCTCAAGAGCCTGATTCATTTGATCCTGTGAAAAATCAAAATATAGTCACACAACCTATATGAGAGTGTCTCACAAAGCCCTTCTTTCTCTCCAATAGCAAAGTTCCTAAAGTAGTGAATAAACAAAATTATACTCAATTTTAAGATGTTTTCCAAAGCAATGCATTAAATTTATATTTTCAGAAAACTGGGAACTGGTATATAGCTCATTGATACTGTTTACTTAACATGTATAAGGAGACCCAAGACTTAAGTCAGGAGGGTGGAGAGGAGGGAACCAGGAAAAAAGATTGATTTGAGACAGGGTCTTACTATTATTAGCTTTGAACTCACTACATAGACCAAGGTGGCTTTTGACTCACAGAGATCTGCCTGCCTCTACCTCCAAAGGGCTGGATTTAAAGACAAGCACCACTAATTATGTGTATCTGCATGTAGATTTGTGCACATGTACAGCATCCAGAAAGCTACAAGAGAGTGTCAGATCCCTGAAGCTGGAGTTTATGAACCATCCAATGTAGATATTAGGCGCCCAAATAGAGTCCTCTGCAAAAGTATAACATTCTTAACCACTGAGCTATCTCTTTAGTCCCTCAATAAATAACTAAAATAAAATTCAAAAAAGAAAAAAAAATCGCATCTATACCAAGGTATATATCCACATGACTGATATTGTAATTCTCAGACATGACAGGCGGAGCTTAATAGTTCCCTATCACATTTCTCCAGGAGGCAGAGGCAGACAGATCTCTATGGGTCAAAGGCCAGCCTGGTCCACACAGCAAGTTCTAAGCCATCCAGGGCTACAGGAAACCCTGTCTCAAAGTACACTTACACATAGATTTAAAACACACACACACACACACACACAAACACACACACACACACACACACACACACACACACACACACACAAACCTTCCAGTATAAAAAATGTAATTTGAGGAAGAACTGAGAGATATGGCTTAGTGACAGAGCCACTTACAACATGCCCTGGTTCCAACCCCAGCATTCTGTACTTAACATAAATTAAATACAGAGTAGCACTTTTTTGAAACTAAGTCTCCTTTTATGTGTTCATTCAGTAAGATTTAATATGTAGCTGAGAATATAGCTCAGTTAGCAGAATACATGCCTAGCATGCTCAAAGTTCTGGTTCAATCCCTAGCACTATGTAAAACTGAGCACATCTGTAATTCCAGCACTTTGAAAGTAGGGGGTCATACTTCTGTATAGTGAGTTTGGAGACGACTTGAGCTACATGGAACTCTGATTGAAAACAACAGCAAAAGGACTGAAGAGAGAACTCAGAGGTTAAGAGCATTGGTTGCTCTCCCAGAGAATTCAGGTTCAGTTCCAAGCACCCACATGGTGGCTCACAACCATCTATAACTCTAGTTCCTGGGAATCCAATGCCTTTTTCTGGCCTCTAGGTAGGTTACCAGGCATGGAAACAGTGCACAGATATAATGCAGGTAAAACACCCATATATATAAGATAAATTTTAAAAAATTAAAGTTGGCTATATTCCACTAAGTGACTTGATTACTATATAGGAATAGAGAAATTATACCAGGTATATTTCATTTTTAATGTAATATGTTTATAAACCAGGCTTTTCTGTGAGGGAGTTTTCTTTCCCAAAGGAACTGCGGCACTGCACTGTATAGTCCTAGGAAACAGAAACATGACTGACTACCTATAGCATTAAAGTAGTTAACACTTATAAAATTAATCTTTTCAGAAGGCAAAACAACTCTAACAGAGTCCACAAGATGCCTAAATAAGGAGGTCCTAAATTCCTGACCTAGTCTTCTAGTAGTCACAGATACTATTGATTCTGGGTGACCAGGAGCATAGACAAATAATTTCTTTTCTTCAGTTTGAGACGGTCTCTCTCTGTAGCCCTGGCTGTCTTAGAACTCACTCTGTAGACCAGGCTAGCCTCAAACTTACAGAGATCCACCTGCTTCTGTCTCCTGAGAGCTGGGATTAAGGTATGCACCGCCACTGCCTGGCTCTAACTTCTTTTTTTTTTTTCCTTTTGGTTTTTCAAGACAGGGTTTCTCTGTGTAGCCCTAGCTGTCCTGGAACTCACTCTGTAGACCAGGCTGGCCTCAAACTCAGAAATCCACCTGCCTCTGCCTCCCAAGTGCTAGGATTAAAGGTGTGCGCCGCCACTACCCAGCCTGGCTCTAATTTCTTAATGTTTGACTATTGACTTGGCTCCATTCTCTATTTCCTTTCCTCTATCTTTGAAAGACATCAAGTTATTTCTATTTTAGGCAAGTCACAAATTCTTGCATTTATCTGACAATGGAATTCAACCCTCGGCTAGATAGGACAAATATCCATAATCCCAGAAACTGACAGATGTAAGGATTATCACATATTCAAGTCCAGCTTGATCTTGCACCTTCCAGATAAACCAGACCTTTACAGGAAGACTCATCTCAAAAAAAAAAAAAAAAAAAAAAAAAAAAAAAAAGTCCTGCAAGATGGCTCAGTGACTAATGGTTCTTGCCACCAAACCTGATAACCTGAGTTTTATCCTTCAAACCCATACAGTAGGAGAGAACAGACTCCTGCAAATTGTCCCCAGATCTCCATGCATGGTGTAGCAGGTGTGCATGTACACACAATTCCTCTCCAGGACCAGAGAGATGGTTCACAGTTTAGAGTACTTGCTCTTATACGAAAATCTAAGTCTACTTCCAAAGCAGCTCTAAAGGGATCCAACACCTCTGGCCTCTGTAGACACCAGCACCCATGTGTACATTCTCAACCACAAACATTCACGAAATTAAATCTAAAAACAACAATTCCCCACCCCTCAAAATACAACTCAACCCAAACATCTTAAAATGCTTGTTTGTCTTCAACTAAGTAAAACCTCACATAGGGAGGTAAAAAGGGTACTTTTAGTAGTCACATTATTATCACATCTTTTTTAAACACTTGTTTTTACTTTGGTATGGCATTCTTCTATTGCTCTCTACCAAGAGAGACTGAAAGCAGGAGAACCACAGGTTAAGGGCCTTCCTAGGCTTCAGGGTGAATTCAAAGGCAGCCTGTATAACTTACTGAGCCCTGCATCAAGATAAGAAACATAAAAGGTGGGAGGCAGAGGGAGCGGGATTTCTGAATTCAAGGCCAGCCTGGTCTAGAGTGAGTTCCAGGACAGCCAGAGCTATACAGAGAAACCCTGTCTCAAAAAAGATCTTGAAAAAAAAAAAAAGAAAAAACAAAAACAAAACAAAACAAAAAGGCCAAGGGCAAAGCTTAGTGACAGACCATCTACCTAGTATGACAGAGGCATTGGTATATATGCAGTACTCATGCTGCTAAATATATGTATCTTCAAAATATGCTCTTTTAATATGTTCAACATTAAGATTCATTATAAAGAATGATAATTTTGAAACTTGATGTTTCAAACTTGATGGAAATTATATTGTTACTCTAGATTTAGATGTATAATTGAAAGTTCTTTAGTGTATGAAGCTTTAAGGAGAGGGAGGGATAAGTCAAACTATCTATATAGACTCTACCCCGGGCCAGGCGGTGGTGGCGCACGCCTTGGATCCCAGCACTTGGGAGGCACAGGCAGGCGGATTCCTGAGTTCGAGGCCAGCCTGGTCTACAGCGTGAGTTCCAGGACAGCCAGGGCTATACAGAGAAACCCTGTCTCAAAAAAAAACCAAGATTCCATCCTGGCTCAAAAACAAACAAACAAAAAAAACCTAAACAAACAAACAAACAAAAATTCCAAAACACAAGGATAATCTACCTCCAGATAAGTGTCCTTTTTTTCATTGTAAACACATATTTGGGTTGTAAATTTACTACCATATGTATGGAACACCTATCAAAAACTGAGTAAGGGTGCTGAAGAAATGACTCAGTAGTTAAGAGCACTGGCTGCTCTTTCCAAGAACCAGGATTCAATTTCTACCACACACATGACAGTTCAAATAATGCCAATACCAAGGGATTCAATACCCTCTTCTGGTCTCTGTAGGCACCAGGCATACAATGTGGTACATAGACATGCATGCAAACAAAATACCCACGTATGTAAAACAAAGTAATCTTCTTACACATATGCAAATGCATACAGTAAAGTGGCTCTATAATCCCAAAGCTCCTATAGTAAGATGAGATCACTAGAAGCTCACTAGGTGGCTAGCCTGAACAAAGACCCTGTGCCACTTGACCCTGAAAGGTAACAACCACAAGGTTGTCCTCTCCCCTCCATATTTGATGTGGCTCACAAGAATCTGTACAAGGGCCTTTGCACACGTATCACATACATACATCAAATACATTTACAAAGAAAATAATCCCACAATAAAATTTAACAGTGAAAATAACAGTCAAGCAGCTGGGTATGGTGGTGCACACCTTTGATCCCAGCACTCAGGATGCAGAGGAAAATGGATCTCTGAGTTCAAGGCCAGCCTGGTCTACATAGTGAGTTCCAGAACGGCCAGGGCTACACTGAAAAGCCCTGTCTGGGGGAAAAAAGAGACACACAGATAGGCCAGTTTCCAAGACTAGCCAAAAGAGGCATAAGCCATCAGAATAATCCAACAAGATAAAAAACAAGAAGAGTTAGCACAGGAAAGACCCCCAAAGATTAAAGATAAGAGACTAGGCAGAGCATGGAGGCACATGGCTTTAATTCTAGAATTTGGGAGGGAAGACAGGTTGACTTCTGAAAATTCAAAGCCAGTCTGGTCTACCTATCGGTTTTCAAGACAGTCACGGCCACATAAAAAAGACCTAGAAGTGTTATATAGCTGACACAAACACCTACAGCTGGTCAAAAGGTTTAGTGACTAAAAGTGTTTGCTGCACAATCCTGATAACCAAAGTTTGACCCCCAGACCCAATAGTGAACAAAGTATTTTTAAAATTTTTTACTTAGATTTATTTATTTACATCTGTTGCTACACATGTTTGTATACAATATGTGTGCTTGGTGCCCAGAAAGGTCAGAAGAAGGCATCAGATCCTGTGGAACTAAAGTTAGAGATGGCAGTGAATCATCATCTGGGTGCTGGGAACCAAATGTGGGTTCTCTACAAGAGCAACAAATACTCTTAAGCAGTAAGTCATCTCTCTAGCCGCTGGAAGGAGATATTTAAATTAAAATTTTTCTTTATTCTTTTTTTTTTCTTTTCTCGAGACAGGGTTTCTCTGTGTAGTCCCGACTGTCCTGGAACTCATTCTGTAGACCAGGCTGGCCTCGAACTCAGAAATCCACCTGTCTCTGCCTCCCAAGTGCTAGGATCAAAGGCATGCGCCACCACTGCCCAGCTAAATTAAAAATTTTTTTAATTTATTTAAAATTTGTTTTTAGCTGAGCGGTGGTGGTGCACGCCTTTAATCCCGGCACTTGGGAGGCAGAGGCAGGTGGATTTCTGAGTTCGAGGCCAGCCTGGTCTACAGAGTGAGTTCCAGGACAGCCAGGGCTACACAGAGAAACCCTATCTCCAAAACCAAAAAAAAAAAAAAAAATTGTTTTTGGCGGGTGTGGAATTGCACATCTTTGATCCCAGCACTCGGGAGGAGGCAGCAGATGAACCTCTTATGAATCTAATGCCAGTCTGGTCTATATAGTTGAGTTCCAGAACAGCCATAGCTAAATAGTAAGACCCTGAATCAAAACACCAAAGTAGCAGTAGTAGTAGTAGTAGTAGTAGTAGTAGTAGTAGTAGTAGTAGCAGTAGTAGTAGTAATAGTAATAATAATAATAATAAAAATAGTTCGAGGCCAGCCTGGTCTACAAAGTGAGCTCCAGGACAGCCAGGGCTATACAGAGAAACCCTGTCTCAAAAAAAAAAAAAAAAAAAAAAAAAAAAAAAAAAAAAAAAAAAAAACCCAAAAACAAAACAAAAAAAATAATAAATTTTTATTTTATGCGAATGAGTGTCTTGTCAGCATTATCTGTGTGCCACTTGCATGCAGTATCCATAGAAACCAGAAAAGGTAGTCTGATCACTGTAACTAGAGTTAAAGATGGCTGTTAGCTGTCATGTGGGTGCTGGAAATCGAACCAAAGTTTTCTGGAAAAGCAGACAGTGCTCATAATTCCTGAGCCATCTCTCTAGCCCTTAGGTTTTTTTTTTTTGGTTTTTTGTTTGTTTTTTTTCGAGACAGGGTTTCTCTGTATAGCCCTGGATGTCCTGGAACTCACTCCGTAGACCAGGCTGGCCTCGAACTCAGAAATCCACCTGCCTCTGCCTCCCAAGTGCTGGGATTAAAGGCATGTGCCACCACTGCCCGGCTCCCCTTAGTTTTTAAAATTAAAATTTTGCCAGAAACATAAATAGTGTTCTCAAAAAAAAGTTTTCTTTGGACAGGTGTAGTGGTTCATGCCTTTTTTTTTAATGACTTATTATTTTATGTATATGAGTAGCTCTCTTCAGACACACCAAAGATGGCATCAGATCCCATTACAGAGGATTGTGAGCCACCATATGGCTGCTGGGAATTGAACCCAGAACCTCTGGAAGAGTGCTCTTAATTGCTGAGCCATATCTCTAGCCCAGTACATACTTCTTTTAATCTCACCACTCATAAGGCAAAGGGAGGAAGATCCTTGTGAGTCCAAGGTCAGCCTGAACAATACAAGAAAGTTCCAGGTTAGCTTGGGCCTCATATTGAAGCCCTGTCTTCAAAATTAGTAATAACTAACCAGTTGTGGTGGTCAATGTCTTTAATTCCAGCACTCAGGAGGCAGAGGCAAGTGAATCTCTGCAAGTTCAAGACCAGCTTGGTCTACAAAATGAGTTCCAGAATAGCCAAGGCTGTTACACAGAGAAAACCCTATCTCAAAAAAAAAAAAAACCACACACACAAAACTAATAATTTTAAAAAATAATAATTTAAATACAGAGTCTAGAAAGATAGCTGAGTAATTAGGGAAAAAGAAAAAAGAAAAAGAAAAAATTGCTGCCAGGTGGTAGTGGTTTATGCTTTTGATTCTAGCACCTGGGAGGCAGAAGCAGGCAGAACTGAGTTCAGCCAGCCTGGTCTACAGAGCAGGTTCCAGGACAGCCAGGGCTACACAGAGAAGCCCTGTCTTGAAGAGCCAAAAAACAAAACACAGCAAAAATAACTTGCTGCTCTGGCAGCAGACCTAGGTTTGATTCCTACAACCCATATGATGATTCACAACCACCCATAATTATTTACAAAGGGATCTAATACCTTCTTCTGACCTCAGGCACACATATGATGCACATACATACTTACAGGCAAAAAAATGCAAACACATGATATAATTTCAAAAATTAAATGTAGTACTAAAGGGTCTTTTGGATCAAAGCAGCATCATTCAACTATAATTAGAAGACTATGGACAAACTATATGAAAGCATTTCCATATATATCAATTAAGCTGTAGGTGATCAAAAAATTTTAAATCAGAAGTGATAAAGTAGGAGCAGAAAGATGGCTAAGTGGGTAGTGGGTAGGAAAGGCACTTGCCATTAGGCCTAATGACCAGACTTTGATCTTTGGAACCCACATATTAGGAGGAGAGAACAGACTCTTAAAAACTGTTCTCTGGGGAGCTGGAGAGATGGCTCAGCAGGTAAGAGCACTGATTGCTCTCCCGAAGGTCCTGAGTTCAAATCCCAGCAACCACATGGTGGCTCACAACCATCCATAATGAGATCTGACGCCCTCTTCTGGGGTGTCTGAAGGCAGCTACAGTGTACTTACATATAATAAATAAATAAATCTTAAAAAAAATAAAGTTAAACTTTAAAAAAAAAAAAACAAACAAAAAAAAAACTGTTCTCTGGGGCTGAAGAGATGGTTCAGTGGTTAAGAGACTCTGCTCTTCCAGAGGTCCCGAGTTCAATTTTCAGAAACCACATAGTGGCTCAAAACCATTTGTAATGGGGGTCAGATGTCAGATGCCCTCTTCTGGTGTGTCTGAAGAGAGCAATGGTGGTGTGCTCATATGCATAAAATAAATAAATCTTTAAAAAAAAAACAAAAAACGGCCAAACAGCAGTGGCGCACGCCTTTAATCCTAGCGCTTGAGAGGCAGAGGCAGGTGGATTTCCGAGTTCAAGGCCAGCCTGGTCTACAGAGTGAGTACCAGGACAGCTGGAGCTACAGAGAGAAACCCTGTCTCGAAAAGACAAAAAAAAAAAAAAAAAAAAAAAAACAAAAAAAAAAAACAAAACAAAAAAAAACTGTTCTCTGGCCTCCCTCCAAAAGCATACTATGGCTGACATCCAGTTACATATAGACATACACACACACACACACACACACACTATACAAAACAAAATAAATTTTAAGAAAAAAATTTAGATTATCTATTTCTCAATATAGAATATTAGTCAGCACTGAACAGATAGACTCAGCAGTTAAGACTGCTTGTTCCAGCTGGGCAGTGGTGGCACAAGCCTTTAATCCCAGCACTTGGGAGGCAGAGGCAGGCAGATTTCTGAGTTCAAGGCCAGCCTGGTCTACAGAGTGAGTTCCAGGACAGCCAGAGCTATACAGAGAAACCCTGTCTCGAAAAAACAAAAAAAAAAAAAGACTGCTTGTTCCTCCTGCAGAGAACCTGAATTCAGTTCTCAGCACCCCCATGATAGTTCAGAACTGTCTGAAACTCCAGTTCCAGGGATTACACATAGTCACAGAGGTGGTACACATACATACATACATGCAGCTCCTGACACATATAAAAATAAATAAATCCTTTATAAAAATTCATTGCTCCTATCCTGGAGTATTGCAAAAAAGATTAGACATTTTATTTTAAATTATTTTATTTTGTATTCTAGCATTGGTTGACCCACCCTTCCTAGTTCCCCTTCCCACAGTTCTCCTCATCCCATTTCTCCCCACACCCCCATTACCTCTGAGAGTGTGCTTCCCCTCAACAAGCATTCCTCTTCCCTGGGGTCTCAAATCTCTCCAAGTGCTGGGATTAAAGGCATGCACCACCACTGCCCAGCTAGGAACATTCTTTATTGAAAGAAGGAAAAACATATTCACAGCTGGGCATGACATGGTGACTGAAAACACATAATCTCAGCACTAGAGACTGAAGCAGGGTGCTTGCTACAAGTTCAAGGCCATCCTGGGCTAGAGTGTGTTCCAGAGCAGCCTAGACTACAAAGTGAAATTTTGCCTCAAAACAAAACAAAGGCCAGGCATGGTGGCCCACGCTGTTAATTCAAGCACTTGGGAGGCAGAGGCAGGTGGATTTATGAGTTTGAGGCCAGCCTAGTCTATAGAGTGACTTCTAGGACACCCAGGGCTACTACAGAGAGAAACCCTGTCTCGAAAAACCAAAAGAAAAAGAAAAAAAAAAAAGAGTTTACTGATAAGAGCTATTCAAAAACAGATTTTGTTTCTCTGGGAAGGGTTGCTTTGTTTGCTGACCATACTTTCACTTTGTATGGCACATTAACCTGAAATTATCAATCATTCTGTCTCAGCCTTCTGATGGCTGGGATCACACAACAGAGATTTTTGGTGAAAAGCTCCCACAAAAATTTCAAAAGCAGACTGGGTTTTCAATATTTAACATATAGCTTATTGCTATAATGTTACCATATATTCTAACAAATTAGAATTGTTTCTCAACCTCAGTCCTACTAACTTTTGAGAGGCTGAGAAGAGATCTTTGTTGTAGAAAGCTACCTAGAGGGCTAGAGACATGGCTCAAAGGTTAAGAGCACTGGTTGCACTTCCAGAGGTACCGAGTTCAGTTCCCAGTAACCACATAGTGGCTCATAACCATCTATAGTGAGATCTTGTGCCCTCTTCTAGCCTGTAGGTGTATATGCAGGCAAAACACTGTATAAATAAATCTTAAAAAAAAAAAAAAAAAAAAAAAAAAAAAAGGTCAATGTTGCCAGTAAAATGTTCTGAGACAGAAGGAAAAAAAAGAAGAAAGCTGTCCTAGGTACTGTTGATTGTTTAGCAGTACCTCTGGCCTCTAGAAACAAAATATGAATAATAGCAATGTCAATTCTTTCTATCCGTAAGAACAAAAAAGGTCCCTTTCCCCATACAATAACAGATATCCACTGGAGGATAAACTCCTCCCAGATGAGAATCATTCTAATAAATAACAGACATCATTCTGCTCTCAAGAAATCTGTGGATATTTTGTCCAACAGTCTCAACCTTGCAAATGAACATGAACGCTACGCAGAGAAGCACTTCACAGGTATAAATAGTTAGCACAGAGTATTTACACACCATAGCAAATAAAAAACGTGGTTCCCAGCTGGGCAGTGGTGGCACACACCTTTGATCCCAGTGATTGGGAGGCAAAGGCAGACGGATTTCTGAGTTCGAGGCCAGCCTGGTCTACAGAGTGAGTTCCAGGAC
>NW_022196898.1:39238039-39251344 GCF_008632895.1 Mastomys coucha | reverse complement strand
AAAAAAAAAAAAAAAAAAAAAAAGGTGGTTCCCTTCTGGAGATAGAATGACAAAAGATTTCTGGGGTCAGTGAGACAGCTAAGCAGGGAGGGGCACTTGCTGCCAACTCTGATGATCCAAATTCACTCCCAGAGGAGAAACTCCACTCCCAGGAGCTGTCCTCTAACCTCCACAAGCGTAATTAAGCCAAATGCATGCCTATTACATTAATGAATAAATGTAAATTTTTTCAAGAAAAAGATTTCTAGGAAGAGGTAATATTCTGTATTCTATGTAAATAACATTTTTTCTGTATATATATTGTACCGCAGAGTGTATTTTAACAAAATTTGTGGTGCACACTCCTTTAATCCCAGCACTCAGGAGGATCTCTGTGAGTACAAAGCTTGCCTGATCTACATAGTGAATTACATGACAGTCAAAACTATTAGGAGGGGTTGGAGAGATGGCTCAGTGGTTAAGAGGACTAACTGCTCTTCCAGAGGTCCTGAGTTCAATTTCCAGCAACCACATGGTGGCTCACAACCATCTGTAATGGGATCTGATGCCCTCTTCTGGTGTGTCTGAAGAGAGTGACAGTGTACTCATATACATAAAATAAATAAACCACAAACTCCACAGGAAGACCAACAGAGTTAACTAACCTAGACCTTTGGGGCTCTCAGAGACTGAACCACCAACCAAAGAGCATACACGGGCTAGACCTAGGCATCCCCAAATATATGTAGCGTATGTGTGGCTTGGTCTTCATGTGGGTCCTGAACCACTGGAGTGGGAGCTATTCCCAAAGCTGTTGCCTTCTAGCTGGACTGCCTAGTCTGGCCTCAGTGGGAGAGGATTCACTTAGCCTCACAGAGAATTGATATGCGCAGGGGTGGGGGTGGGGGTGGGGGAGAGGGAGGAGATATGATACAGGGGAGCACCCACCTACTCAAAGGAGTTGGGGAGGAGGGTGAGGGGAAGGACTGTAGGAGGGGGGAGACCAGAAGCAGGGCAGTGAGTGGGATGTAAAGCGAATAAGTAAAAATGGTAAATAAAAAATTATAACATGGATAACAAAAAAAAAGAAAAAACTATTGAAAACTATTGAGAGCCAGTCTCAAAAAAATTTTTTTTAGAAAAGCAAGATACTGATTGAAATGAGGTATAGCAGAGGAATCTAAGAAGCAGGGGCTACATGCCACGAAAAATTTCTTAACGGTTTATCTTGAAACTGAAGAGTGGCAAGTTTCTGGTCCTCCCTTTCCTCATCCATACAGTTTCAGTTTCCCACTCCTTTTTTTTTTTTAAAGGTTTATTTATTTATTATATGTAAGTACACTGAAGCTGTCTTCAGACACTCCAGAATAGGGCATCATATCTCATTACAGATGGTTGTGAGCTACCATGTAGTTGCTGGGATTTGAACTCAGGACTTCTGTCTGGAAGAGCAGTCAGTGCTCTTAACCACTGAGCCACCTCTCCAGCCCTTCCCACTCCTTTTTATACAAAAAATTTTTAAACCCTTTTTAATCGGTCAGTATCAAGTATCCTGCTCATCTTTAAAAAGGAAGGAAGTGGGGCAGAGAAATGCTAAGTGAATGAGATAATTTGGGAGAAAATTTTTAAAATTAAAAATTAAAAAAGCTCCCAGCACTTGAGAGGCAAAGGCAGACGGATTTCTGAGCAAGGCCAGTCTGGTCTACAGAGTGAGTTCCAGGACAGCCAGGGCTACACAGAGAAACCCTGTCTCGAAAAACCAAAAATAAATAAATAAATAAATAAATAAATAGAACCACACCCCAAAACAACTAAAAAGCAGGGCTAGAGACATAGTTCAGCAGTTAAGAGAGCACATACTCATAAACTGCACTTGCAGAGAAGCTTGAGTTTAACTCCCAGAACCATGTCAATGGCTCACTACTCTCCGTAACTCCAGCTCCAGAGAAATCCAATGTCTTTGGCCTTTGCTGGCACCTCCTGTCAAATGTACATTACCCACAAAGACACAGACACAGACACACAGACACACACACACACACACACACATACACACACTTTAAAAATATATACTTAAAAAAAAATTACAGACATTTGGGTTTGGTTTTTTGCTCTATTTTTTTCTGAGAAAAGGCCTCAACTTATCTTGTTGACCAGGCTAACCTCAAACTTATATCTATCTTTCTGGCTCTGGTTCCTGAAGGCTGAGAATACAAGTGTGTGCCACCATGCCTGAATGCTGTTGTTTTTTAAGATTTTGCCAGAAAAATAAATAAATAAAATAAAAGACAGGCAGTGGTGGCATACACCTTTAATCCCAGCACTTGGGAGGCAGAGACAGGTGGATTTCTGAGTTTGAGGCCAGAACAGAGTGAGTTCTAGGACAGCCAGGGCTATACAGAGAAACCCTGTCTCAAAAAAAAAAAAAAAAAAAGATTTATCCTTTTATTTGTATGTCTGTCTATGTGCTCACATATCCATATGAAGGTGCTGTGGAAGCCAGTAGAGGAAGTTGAGTCCTAAAACTGGAATTATAGGCAATTCTGAGCTGCCAAGGTAGTTGGCAAAACACAGAGCCTTCTTAACCACTGAGCTATCTCTTTATCCCCTCATTTTTTTCATGTTTTATTATATATTTGATATAAATGTAAACTACCTCATTGGATCTAGATCTCAAATAAATCACCACTATTTAGTATTCCTTAGAACCCTCAAGGTTCTTCAAAATGCAAATGTCATATTCCTGGCAACTACAAAACACTGCTATAAAAGGTCATTTTCCACTTGCCCATATTCCTTGAAAAGCCTTCAGTTCAATATTAATACATTATACAAGTCAAATGGGAATAGCTACCAAAGCTGAAGGTTCAGAGTTTATCAATTTAAAGTATTTGGAAAAGGAATAGGGTAAGCCAGCCATAATGGAAGACAGTGATGACCCCAACACTCAGGAGGCTGAGAGAAGAGGAACATGAATTCAAAACAATCTATGTGGAGCCAGCAAGATACCTGCTACTAAGTCTGATGACCTGAGTTCAATCCATAAAACTCAAGGAGAGAATCAACTCCTGCTACGTGTGTATGTAATAAATCCCTGCATAAACAAACCAGGCATAGTGGTGCATTTACTTAATCCTAGCACTTGGGAGGCAAAAGCAGGTAGATCTCTTTGAGTTCAAGACCAGCCTGGGCTACAGAGCTAGTTCTAAGACAATGAAGACTGTTATACAGAGAAACCCAATCTTGAAAAACCAAAAGAAATAAAAAAGTTCTAAGTAAGGCTAAAGAGATGGCTCAGCAGTTAATAGTACATACTGTTCTTGGAGATAACCTGAGTTTGGGTATCAATACTTATATCATGCAATACAACTGCTGTTAACTCCAGCTCCAGAGAAATATGACACCTCTGACCTCCACAGGAATCTGCACCCCTGCACAGACAGGCAGAGAAAGATACACACTCATGCATGGGGACCCCCCCTTTAAAAAAAAAAAGATGTCAAAAAATAAATAAAAATAAAAAAGATGTCTTTTTAAGAGTGTGTGTGTGTGGGGGGGGAAAGAGGTCAGAAAAGGTGTCAAATCTCCTTGTGTTAAAATACAGGGGATGAGCCACCCAATACAGGTATTAAGAACCAACTCAGGCCCTTTGGAAAAGCAACAAATGCTCTTAACTACTATGCCATTCCTCTAGCTCCATCTAAACATAATTAAAAATAAAAATCTTAAGATGCTTTAGTATACAAAACAACACTACATGCATAATTTTTTATTAACAGAGAAACTTAGTAAAATAGTAGTTATCATTTCTAAGTTTAGGAAATTAAGGTTTAAAGATAACAAGTGACAACCGGGCAGTGGTAGTGCACACCCTTAATCCCAGCACTTGGGAGTTAGAACCTGACAGATTTATGAGTCTACAGAGTGAGTTCCAGGACAGCCAGGGGTATAGAGAGAAAACTTGTCTTGAAAAAAGAAAAAAAGAAAACAAAACAAAGCAAACAAACAAACAAACAAAACAAAAAAAAAACAAGTGACTCAACCAAGATTTCTCTTCCAAAGTGAGCTTGGGTTTGCCCTTCATTGACTTAGTCACTACTACACAATGATTAGAAAGCACCTGGCTCGTGGAGGAAATTCTCTGCTTTACCACCAATATTTCCTCTGTTGGCCCTTGTATTCAATATACAATATGACTTTGGGGGACTTTCATGATAATCTAACTTATGGCACGTTAAGCATGAAAATTCACATTCCCCTTACTGATTATTAATCCCCGAAGCATATCATGTCCACCCTTGCTTCACTGTCCAAGGATCCTTCGAAATGCCTACTCTTGTGGGATTTTCTATCCCTCACGAGCACTGCCAGCCTGCACTAGGTTGTAAAATTCACTGGGGAGTTGCTGATATCATCATCTAACCCCACATTTGGTATATGGAGGTGTACCTCACATGATGCTTCCAATATTACTCCCTATACTAACAGGGATCCCATTAGATTCCGATATGACCCCAATATGAACAACTGGGATTTATGTGGCCTTTCTAATTGTCTTAATTTACACTCCCTTACTCTCCTAAAAGGTGGCCGTCTCTTTAATGGGATGAATTTCCACATAAACTGGTCAGCGAAAATGTGACTGGGATAACCCCCGTGAATGTGACCACTGGCAATCAGGTTGGCTGGAAAGCCACCCCAGACTGTGTCCAACCTTCCTGTTTCTTTCTGGTCACTAATACCACCACTGTCCGACACAGCCTTAACTACTTTAATGAGAAATGTCTCCTGACCACCTGCTAGATGGGGTATTCACCAATGGCTATCCTGATAAGGGAACCAGATGCCATTTAGATGCCTGTGGTAAATACCACCTGCTTTTATGCTATCACTCTGATGGTCAGACTCACTCACAACCCCTACACCAGGGAAAGAGAGATTTTGGTATTATAACTGCCATCATTGCAGGCATTGCCAGGGCAACAACAGCTCCATTTCAGCGGATACTGTCAATATGCTGTAGTCTCTAAGTCAGCTAAGGCACTGAAGGGACAGGAGGTAGTAAGTCAACATCTTTATCAAACCATCCACTTTTACAACAACAGACTGACTTGCTTGCAGAAGTGCTATCCCTTGTTAGGGACATGTCTCTATTGGCATGAGACCCCAGTTTTCACTCAATCTGCCTTACCCCTTACTAGGTACATAACACCATTGAAGCCAACAACAGTTGACTCAATATCTTAAAGGTACTGTTAAGGGAGAATATAGCCAACCTCAATGTGACCAGGGTATCTGTGCTCTCCCTGGATGCCAGGTTCTTGGGAAAAGTGTGGAACAATATTAAGAGGTTGTTTGATCCTTCCTGGATAGCCACTTATGCTATGATGGGAGGAATTGTTATACTAATTATTTTGAGCCAGGCAATGGTGGCTCATGCCTTTAATCCCAGAACTTGGGAGGCAAAAGCAGGCGGATTTCTGTGTTTGAGGCCAGCCTGGTCTACAGAGTGGGTTCCAGGACAGCTGGGGCTACACAAAGAAACCCTGTCTCAAAAAAAAAAAATTATTTTGTTTAAGTGTCCCACCAGCTTATCCCCAGGCAGTGTTCCATAAATAAGGCAACCCTCCAGGTGCTGATGGCTCACAAAAATCCCAACTGCACTCCCCCACCTAGGAAGTGATCAAAGCATGGATGGCAGAGATCTGTGAGACCACCAAATAAGCTGTTCCTTATCTCCCCCTTGTGTGACATGCCTCCAGAGTGGTATCTCTTTGAGGGCTGGTAGTCAATGACAGGTAAGATCCTGGAAGACAGGACAACCTAAGACAGGCATAATCCAGTATACTGGGAATCCTCCAAGGTGGGATCAACAACGTTGAGGCAATGGCACACCAGCTCCCACTAGGCTGTCAAAAATCTAAAAACAAAAGGGTAGATAAGTAGCAGGAACAACAGGTTGCCTCTAGGTAAATGCTGGGGACAGTGCAGCTGCAAAAGCATCTCCTGTAGGAGGACCTAATTGAGGACTGCCTGAGAGACCAAGGATTGCTGGTACAGACAATGCCAGCCAATCAGGAACTGCTGTTCAGAAGAGATGCTTTCTTGGGACCAATGGGGTACAGGTAGAACCCATTGGTATTAAAGGAGCTTTGCAGCAGTACTCAGATGAGCTTGCTGTAGTGTTTCTCATCTGCTCCTGGAGTCTGTGTCCTTGACTCTGAGCCACCTCACCTCCAACCTCCAAGGGAAGGTAGGGTTGGGCGGCAAGTAGGCAACAGAATATACAAACTATATGGAAAAAACAATAATCCTTCAAAAGGAGCATCTTCTAAATTTATGAAGCATTTTCTCAACTTACAGGAATGTTCGCTTATGCAACAAATGTTCTTGAATATTTTTTAGAAAACAGCATTTTAGGCACTGAAAATACATTGTTATTTTTTTAATACATTGTTATTTTAATTTTGTTTATTATTATTTTATATTTGTGGATGTTTTGCTGGCATGAATGTCTGTGCACTACATGTATGCAGTGACCTAAGCAGGTCAAAAGAGGCCATCAGATCCCTGGGGGACAGGAGTTACAGGCAGTTGTGAGCTACCTTGTGGGTTCTGGCAATTAAGGGTCCTCCTGGAAGAGCAACCAATGCTTTGAACTGAACCACTGTATTTTGCTTTAGGATACTAACAGACTACTGAGGGTAGGCAAAAAGTATGTATAAAGTATAGTGAGATAAAAAATGTATTTAAATCTTTATGGAAAAGGTTTTCCAGAGAAAGCAGCATTTAAGTTGAGATTTGGAAACTAATCTGAGAATTTAAAATTGTATTTATTCACATATTAACTGTAATGAAGAAAAGACATACTGGATAAGAAGGTAAAGGTCAGCCGGACGGTGGTGGTGCACGCCTTTAATCCCAGCACTTGGGAGGCAGAGGCAGGTGGATTTCTGAGTTCGAGGCCAGCCTGGTCTACAGAGTGAGTTCCAGGACAACCAGGGCTACACAGAGAAACCCTGTCTCAAAAAACCAAAAGGCAAAGGTTGAGATCATAAATGGCCTTGAATGCAAAGCAAGTTTAAATTTTATCTTTTTGATGATTGGAAATTACTGAATATTTTTAACAAAAATAAGTAGGCTGTTTAAGTATTTAGGAGAATACTTCAAAGACGATTTGATCAGAGTTTAAAAGAGAACAAGAATAAGTCAACCTGGGCTGGAGTGATTAGGGGCACTGACTACTCTTCTAGAGGTCCTAAGTTCAATTCCCAGAAACCACATGGTAGCTCACCACCAACTGTAATGGGATCAGATGCCCTCTTCTCATGTGTCTGAAGACAGCAACAGTGTACTCACATACATTAAATAAGTAAATAAATAAATATTAAAACATTTATAAAAAAGAGTAAGTCAACTATAGTGGCCCATGCTTGCAACCCCAGCACTCAGGAGACCAAAGCAAAAGGACTTTGCCAAAAGTTAAAAGATGACTAAGGCAATAATAGATCTCTGAGCCAGCCTTAACCACAGTGAGACTCTACCTCCAAAAAGAAAAAGGGGAATGCACCAAGACTAAAAAGAATTATAAAAGATCATGGTACCCAGTCTGGCAGTGCATGTCAGTAATCCTAGCACTCAGGTAACAGTCAAACAATTTGCTCAAAGTTTGGTCTACATAGTAATTTCTAGGCCAGTCTGGTCTAAATAATGAGATCTAGTCTCAAAACAGCTAGCCAACCAGAACCTAGGGGCACACAACTATGATTCAAGCAGTTGGAAGTAAAGGAAGGAAGATCAGATTTGAGGTCATTCTCCCATACATATCCATCCTTGGCTACAGAACCTATCTCAAAACAACACAGACCAGGCACTGTGGCATATCCCAGCACTCAGGGAGCAGAGGCAAGTGAATCTCTGAGAGTTGTTCAAAGCCAACCTACTTTACAGAATAAGTTTTAGGACAGCCAAGGTTACACAGAAAAAACTTTTCTAGAAACCTCCACCTTCGCCTCCAAAACTACACACATAAACAAAAGACTTTTTGGAAATATTCTTTATCAGAATTTCAGTGATACACATGAATTAGTGAAGATTCAGAAGAAACCAAAGATTGAGGAATATACACAAAATAACAAAGTTATGGGCCTAGTGATATATGTAAATTAAACAATTCTGGCATTTAAGAGGCTGAGGCAAGAGGACTATGAATTCATCACCAGCCTGGTTTACATAGCTAGAACCTCTCTCAAAGAAAAAATAGAAAGAGAGGGAGTTGGAGAGGGGAATTGGAAGGTGATTATGATGAAAGTACACTGCATACATTCTCAAAGAATACATACAAATTATTATTTTAAAAAAGGAGGCTTGTCAATGATGCTCATATTTCTAGCTTTGACGACTCAATGAATCAAAAGGGAAACAATGTTAATAGGAGTGTTATATTTGGAGTAACAATAAAATATGAAAATAGACATGTTTACCTTGAGGTAGAATGTAATAATATATATGAATATACTTAAAGATTTTTAATTCTTGGTAATAAAAATTACTTATTTCAATGGAGAGGCAATCTTTTTGTCATTATATAATCATTTTTTAAAATAATTTATTTTTATTTTATATGCTTTGATGTTTTGCTTGCATGTATGTCTGTGTGATGTCATGTTCCCTAGAACTGGAATTACAGACATTAAGATACCAGTGGGTGCTGGGAATTTAACCTGGATCCTCTGAAGATCAGTCAGTGCTCTTAACTGCTGAGCCACCTCTCCAGCACTTTACATAATTCTTTAAAGTTTACAAAACATTTTACAGAGGCTAGAGAGATTGCTAAGTGGTTAAGTACATGTACAGCTCTTCCTGAAGACCTCAATTCAGTTCCCAGTACCCACATCTGGGTACTTGAATCTTGCAACCACCTGTTACTCATCTCCTCTCGTCTCTCTGAGCACTACATATGCATGCACACATGTGTACAAACTTTTCTAGAATAAAATTTTATAACATTTTGCAGTCCCATATTGTATTTATCACACTTATTTTGTTGTAAATGAAGTTTATATTTAGTTAGGAAGAGACTATTACACCAATCTGATAATAATTATGACTATTAACTGTATGACAGAAATTACATTAGGCACTAAACAAAATTTCAAAATAAATACCATGAATATGAATTCACACCTCCAAAACCTTTATCACAAGAGGAGAAACAAGCAATGAATTTAAAATTTTTTTCTTTTTTCTTTTCTTTTTTTTTTTTTCTTTTTTGGTTTAACAGCCCTGGCTGTCCTGTAATTCATTCTGTAGACCAGACTGGCTTCAAATCAAGATTGCCAGCCTCCGCCTCCCAAGTGCTCCCACTGCCCAGCACAAGTAAATGCTTTAAAGTTGTTAAGTACCATGAAAAAGAAAAGAGAGTAAAAGAAGACTATTAGATGTGAAGGGTAGATGGGAGTTGAAGGTAAGATTCTAAAGAGTTAGGAAAACTTGATGTGGTGGTAAATGCCTGTATTTCAGGATTTGTGAAGTAGAAGCAAGAGAATCAGAACTTCAAGATCATCATCAATTCTGTAGTATGTTTAAGGAAAGCTTAAGATAGCTGAGACCCTTCTCAATAAATAAATAAATAAATGGATAGATAGATGGACGGATGGACAGTAAGGTGGCTCAGCAAGTAAAGATATTCACACACACACAAATAAAATTTAGGGCTGAGGTAAGAACTCAACACTAGCTGAGCACTAGCTGTTCTTCAAGAGGACCTGCATTTAGTTCTTATCATCCTCACGGTGACTCCTGTCTGTCTTCTGGCCTCCACAGATACCAGGCATGCATAATCCACATAAATACATAGAGACAAAACACTTATAAAGTAAAAAGGAAAAATAAAAATAAATGGCAGAAATAAGGCATTATTTTAAAAATGACATTTAGTCAGGCATGGAAACTTGTGCCTATAATCCCAGTACTTCAGAGGCTGGATAAAGAAGGCTAGCCCAGGCACTAAATGAAACCTTGTCTCAAAAAAATAAAAATGAAACAAGGGGCTGGAGAGATGACTCAGTGGTTGCAAACACTGGCTGCTTATTGCACAGGCCCAAGTTCAATTCCCAGCAATCCAATGGCAGCTAACAACTCCAGTTCCAGAGGTACAGACATCCATGTTGGCAAAACATCCACAAATATAAATTAAAATAAAAATTAAAAGAAAATATGAGCCGGGCAGTGGTGGCACATGCCTTTAATCCCAGCACTTGGGAGGCAGAGGCAGAGGCAGAGGCAGGCAGACTTCTGAGTTCGAGGACAGCCTGGGCTACAGAGTGAGTTCCAGGACAGCCAAGGTATACAGAGAAACCCTGTCTTGAAAATCAAAAAAAAAAAAAAGAAAGAAAGAAAGAAAGAAAGAAAGAAAGAAAATATGGCATTGAAGCAATTATATGAAAGACACGTGGCAATTAGCTGTATTATTTCAGTGTACAAAAAAAAAAGTAGCTATTTTCTGATAGGCAGGCAATATCATCTCAGCACTTGGAAGGCTGAGGCAGGAGAATCAGGAATTCGAGGTCATCCTGGACTATGTGACTAGTCACAAACTACAGCTCATGAAAAAGATAAAGAGTATGAGGATCTAGATTTACAGCTCAATTGTAGGGCACTTACCTAGCATGGGACTGCCCTAAGTTAAAACCCTTCAAAAAAGAAAAAAAAAAGGTTCTCTACCCCTACACTTCACTATTTCACTTTGCCACATATTAGTCTACTCTCTTCTTCCAGAATTCCAGATCTAAACTATTAAGAAGTTCACTGTAAATAATGTAAGCCCTCTAGTTAACTTGCAAATTCCTCACAAATACTCGAAGAATTTATTATTCCTGATGCCTAATATAAATTCTCTTTATGTCCCAATCCATACTTTGGAAGGTTATAAATTTAACTCTTCTGTATACAGTCCAAACAAAACAAAAATCAACAGTTTTGATCAGGAATCTTTTTTTTTTTTTTTTTTTTTTTTGGTTTTTTCAAGACAGGGTTTCTCTGTGTAGCCTTGGCTGTCCTGGAACTCACTCTGTAGACCAGGCTGGCTTCGAACTCAGAAATCCACCTGCCTCTGCCTCCCAAGTGCTGGGATTAAAGGCAGTAGCATGCTTAATCTTAACACTTGGGATCACACTGGGAATTGAAGACCAGCATGAGCTACAGTAAGAAACTGTCTCAAACAAGTTCTCATACCAAAGATGTGCAATTACTATGACTTTTATATCTGGGATTTGAACACTTTATAACTCAAAAGAAACAAACTAGCCAGACATGGTAGCCTAGGCTTCTAACCCAGCACTCAGTAGGCAGATGCATGTCAATCTCTGAGAGTTCCAGGCCAGACCCTGTCTCAAAAAAGAAGCCAAACCAAATAAAACAGAAACAAGGTATGCACCTGTTACTCTTGCTACTATAATCCCAAATTTTTGAAGTTTCTGGCCAGCTGTGGGTAATTCAAGGCAATAGCAATTTAAGGTATTCTGAGGAAAACACTACACAGAGCCAACTTATAAAGCCTTAATGACCATTCATCATTCCTCTCCTATCCAAAGACCTCAGGTCACATTGAAGCATTTTATGAATCTACCAAAGAGAAGGTAAAAGATACATAAGGAGGGTTCACTTCCTATCTAGACCTATCTGCAGAGACTTTTGTGTCTATTATACTAAGAAAAAAGATCCCTGCAGCATCAACTGAAATTGGCAAAAGACCCCAAACAATATATATAAAAACCTTCAGACTATGGAATATAAGCAAAAATAGATACTTTCTCCCCAAAAGCCATTCTTTTTTCACAAAAACAAATTCTTTTTCCACACTTAGTCAAAATAAATTGACCTGCAACTGTGTGGCATCATGTTGACGGGATTTTCCCCAAGCAATAAGCAGATGGAGAGTTTTATGTTAGAAGTAGAGTTGGAGCCCGGCAGTGGTGGCGCACGCCTTTATTCCCAGCACTTGGGAGGCAGAGGCAGGTAGATTTCTGAGTTCGAGGCCAGCCTGGTCTACAGAGTGAGTTCCAGGACAGCCAAGGCTACACAGAGAAACCCTGTCTCAAAAAAAATCAAAAAAAAAAAAAAAAAAAAAAAAAAAAAAAAAAAAAAAAAAAAAAAAAAAAAAAAAAAGAAGTAGAGTTGGAATCAATCTAGGTGTGTATTTTTTTTATACCTTTCCTTCCAATGTTTCTCACAAAATGCCTGATATTGTACATTGACATCTAAGGACACTGGGCTGTAAATCCTGCAAAGGCCTAGGAAACAAAGTCCTTTAACTCACTTATGGCTCAATTTTATGATTTTCCTAGCAGTTGTTTTCATCACCCAATTTTGTTTTGACTTTTCTCAATGTCGCCAAGCAACATGAACCCCTTAAGCTAAGTGCAGAAGAGCTGCTAGCTAGCTTGTCTGCTAAACAGGTGGCTAACAGAGAATATGCTCCAGAGTCTAGAACCAGTACAGCACAGCTGCTGCTTCCCTATACAGCTTGAGGAAAAGGAAAAAAAAATCAGTTAAGTGGAGGTGAGAGGTCGGCTTGGCAAAGAACATAGGTCACTACTTAAAACAAGGAGAGCCAGGAGTGCTAGAACACACATTTAACCCCAGCACTTAGGAGGCAGAGGCAGATGGATGTAAGTTCTAGGACAGCCTGTCTATAGAGCCAATTCAATGACAGCCAAAGCTGTGTAGAGAAACTCCTGTCTCAAAGAAAAAAAGACCAGGGTCTGGAGAGATGGCTCAGCAGTTAAGAGCACTGGCTTCTCTTCCAGACAGAAGTCCTGAGTTCAATTCCCAGCAACCACATGGTGGCTCACAACCATCTGTAATGGGATATGATGCCCTCTTCTAGTGTGTCTGTGACAGCTACAGTGTACTCATATACATAAAAAATAAATAAATAAATCTTTAAGAAAAAGAAAAAAAGACAAGGGAATCCTGAGATGTTAGCCTTTTTGAGCACAATGACACCTCTTCAACTTTCAAACTTTTTTATCCCTTTTATTTCAAGGCAGGGTTTCTCTGTATAGCTGTGACTGTTCTGAACTCGCTCTGAAGACCAGACTGGCCTCAAACTCACAGATATCCTTCCTGCCTCTCCCTCCTGAGTGCTGGGATAAAAAGTGTTACCACCACCACACAGCTACAACTGTCCTCTTAACCAGGACCCAATCTAGAGTGTTCAGTAGACCTAGTGGAACCAAGAGAAAGTGACAGAAAGCCCGGCAGTGGTGGCATGTCTTTAGTCCCAGTACTTGGGAGGCAGAGGCAGGTGGATTTCTGAGTCCG
>NW_022196898.1:39224037-39238002 GCF_008632895.1 Mastomys coucha | reverse complement strand
TTTTTTTTTTTTTTTTTTTTTGAGGGTGTAGGAGAGCTCAAAAGTGATATAAAACAGAAGATAACCTTGAACTCCTGATCCCCAGATCAGGATGAAAGGCCTGTGCCAGCTTTCTTATTTTTTTAGGTTAGGGTTTTGTTTTGAGAATGTGTCTTAATTCAGTAGCTCTAGCTATCTTGAACCCACAAAGTAGTCTACGCTGCTTCAAATTCAAGAATGCTCCTTCGATTTCCCAAGTGTTGAAATTACAATCATGATCCTAGAAAACACAAACTTTAGAAAGTACTATAGAGCTGTGAGGGTTAGAAAAAAATTCCTCATATCTCTCTCCCCTCTGTGCCTCTATGCTAAACACAGTTTAAGTTACTGCCAGGATTTATATTTGAAGGGCTGATCAGGGAACCAGCATAATTTTGTTTCTAGACAAGTATTTAATGTAGCTTCTATTCAAACCTTGTTGAGACTATCTAAACAGGAAATTAACAGATATGACATAGTCAGGGGAAGCAAACCACAGTGCCATAAAGATGGATATTGATGTCAAGCACTAATCAATCTCACCTCATTAAAAATATTCTCAACTAAAGAGTAAGTAGCATAAGAATCTATATAAACCTCATCTCTTCTCAAATTAGTCATACAAGTCCAGCCTTCTGATTCCAGTTAATATCTACCTCTTGCAAATCACTGCCCCAAAACTAAAAAGTCTGTCAATCATATCGGACCAATACACACCATGGACTATTTTTTTTTTTTTTTTTGGTTTTTGAAGACAGGGTTTCTCTGTGTAGCCCTGGCTGTCCTGGTGTAGACCAGGCTGGCCTCGAACTCAGAAATCCACCTGCCTCTGCCTCCAAGTGCTGGGATTAAAGGCATGCGCCACTACTGCTGGACCACCATGGACTATTTATAAACCCATCTTCTTAAAAAGCCCAAGGAAAGTCTATGACTGACACGGCCCAGCATCTGTGGTGGTACATTTCCAACAGATGTATCTTCCTTCCCTCAAAATGAGCTTAACCCCTCCACACCACTATCTTTAATATCACCAGAAGTTGCCTCCTTAAACAATCAAGCACACACATAACTGCTGCTACTCTAGAACAATATTCTCTCTCTTCTCCCATCCCCAGGGTGTCAGATCCCCTGGAACTAGAATTATAGACAGTTTCAGACAGCCTTGTAGGTGCTGGAAATTGAATCTGAGTTCTCTAGAAGAGCAGTCAGTACTCTTAACCTGAGCCATCTCTCTAGCCCCCTTCTAGGACAATTTATAAATCAAAGTGGCCACCAGACTTCAAGAAAGAATTTAAGTCTACGTATCAAAGAAAAAGCAATAAAGAAATCACTCAACTCTCAAACAGGATAATCAACAACTTACAGACACTAATACAGAGGCCAAAAAAACTTCAGTCATGGCCGTAGGAAGGATAAGATGGTTGAAGGATAGAGGTGGAAAGGGAAGATTTCTTCTTTCTTTGTGCCACATTCATCTGTTGTCTATTCATATACTAAATTTCTGGAAAAGGAACGGCTCCAAGAAAACTACAAAAGCTCTTCTCCAATCCACATGAATCAAACCTACTTTTATTCCAACTTCAAGGACTATTTCAAATCTTGCTGGGTAAGGCATGAAAACACTGCCTCTCCTTTGCTAAAAGATTATTTAATTTATATTATTCCCACCTCCGAAGCACACACACAAAAGCCCTTCAAGTAATCATTTACCAGGAGAGAACACTGGTTCTCAGGAAGCTACCTTAGTCTCCAGAAGAGAACAGGGAAACACTGTTAACTTCAGCATCCACATGCTACCTACACACCAGTCATGCCTCCACCTCCATCTCACGGCCAGTCCTTATGAAGGAACATCTTATGTTTGGAGGGAATTTAGTGCTGGGGATGAACTCAAAGAGGGCACCATACCTTTATAGAGCAGGGAAGCTGTCCGGGACAGCGATTAACAACCTAAACCTCTTCATTCACAGGAGTAACTAGCTCCTTAAGGTAACTGAGCCCAAGGAAGCAAAAAGTACTCCAAGTCCTGACTTGGTCGGGAAGAGTAAGTTCTAGTTCCATCAACCCTCAAGAAGTGAACTGGGAAACAGATCCAGTGTGTCCCAGAAGCCCAGCTGAGAAAATGGGTGGTTTAGTTGCTATACAAGGTAAGTAACCCACGCAAGTGAAGACAATTCCCTTTTCTTACGGAGGGCAAGGGAACGGTGGACGACGAAATAAAGGGGTAAGGTTCTGCACTCCTGAGCCTGTTCCCCCCCCACACACACACACACAAATAAAGATAATTATCCAGTGCTTCCTCCACCCTTAAGGATCCCCTTTTCGTCCGATCCGCCGTCAAACACAGGACTCGGTGCAGGGAGCGGCCCCCGCACCCCGAGGGCACTACTGGGGGCGGAGAGTTAAAAACACATAGAGGAGGACGCTCCGGAGAAGAGGGGAGCATGGCGGGCATGAGGTACTGAGTGAAAAAGGGGGATGGCGAGGGAAACGGGGGAGCGAGGGAGGGGAGAAAGAGTCAAAAAGAGAGAGAAGACACGGAGGGACACCAGCCGGGTCGCGCGAGGCCTAAGTGAAAGACCAGGGCGCGCGCGCGCGGAGGGGGAGGGGAAGAGGTGAAGGGGAGCGCGAGGCGGGGGCGCGCGGGCCGGGTTGGGGGAGGGGACGCCAGGCGGGGGCGCGCGGGCGGGCGGGCGTCGGCTCGCGGGCGCTTCCCCTCCCCCCGCCCTCCACCTTTCCCCTCCCCCACCGCCGCCTTCCCGCAGCCTCGCTCCCTCCGTCGCTCCTCACCGCCCCCGGGCGGGCTGGCGGGCCGGTGGCCAGGCTGGCCTAGGCCGGAGCTCCTCACCTGGCAGCGGCGGCGGAACTCCCGACCAGGTCGCTTCCTCGGGCGGCCGTGAAGGCGTCGAAAAAGGAGGCGGCGACGGCACAGTGGGATCCAGACCCCACTGGCGGGTCCGGGAGCGGGGGTGGGGGAGGGGGCGGGCCGGGTCGGGGAGGGCGGGCGGGCGGAGCAGACACTGCGGTACAGACAGGGGCAGCGGCGGCGGCGGCGGCTGCACCGGCGGCGGCGGCACCACACAAACAAGGACGCTGATTGGGCAGCTGCCAAGCGCCTTGACTCCGCCTTAACCACACGCCACGACGGCCATTGGAGGAGTTTAGCCGGCTACCCGCCCTCCTCCTCTTGCTCCTGCCAATAGAGAGCGGGATACCGAGACTTCACCCCACCCTTGAGGAGTGGGTGGCTGGAGAAGTAGTGATTGGCGTGAAGGCAACCCAATCATAAATGGAGAAGGGGGATGGTCTAGCGGGGGCGCGTTAATGGGTACCTCGGCCAGTCCCAGACACATCCGGGTCTTCGACAGCCCATTAAGTGTCGGGGGTCAAAAAATCGCTTCAGGCTGCAGCTTTACCTTGTAGACGTTTTGGTCCCCTGGCAGCCGCCGTACCACCTAGTCTCTTAAAACCGGGACTCTCCTTTGACAGCCTCTCATTCTTTCACGTCTAAAGATGGAGACTGGGAACGGCGCTGGGCTCTGTTTGGGTGGGTGGTGTTTCATCGCGACAGAATCCATGAATTTAAGGACAGGGCTAGCTTTAGGAGCTCGGGCCTTGTCTCTTTGGGGTGTGGCCTACCCCATTCTGCCCAAGGCCTTGGGACTCGTATGTTCATTTACTTCTGATCGGTCCTCTCCTGGCTGTGCCATAACAGCAGAATGAAAAAAAAAAAAAACCAATTGCTAAATTTACTGAATTAAATACTGAATTGAATACTGGTGTTCGTAGTGTATTCTCTGGGATCTGGTCTTTTTCTGTTCACAGTGAGGAAACGGCTTCACCCCACCCTACTGCACTAGCCAACTCAAGGCCCAACTTCTTTTGCTAGCCTGGCTACCTCCTACTTCCTCGAAGCGGTTAGGCCCGCCTACATTCAACGTTTCTAGAACACCATGGATATTCTTTCTGAACGCCCTAGAGAGAACTAATTACCACAAGAATAAACACATTGAAAGAATAATAACTTTTGGGGGAACAGGAACAATGAATTCCTATTCCTTGTGAGGCAAGTACTGGCCATCCTATCTTACAGGTGAGGAGAATAAGGTATAGATTAAAAGACAAAAGTTACACGTGTGACAGACTTGAAATTTAAACCCATGTGTATTAAGGAACAGGGTCCGAGAGATTAAGCAACTTGCCAAAGGTAGACAGCTAACAACCAAGCGATGGTTAAAAGTCAGAAATAACTAGTGCCAGAGACAATAGAGAAGACATTTTTTCAAATCACTATGGAAATAAAATTGTGAGCCTGATGTGATGGTACACAAATGTAACTCCCCCACTGGGATGTTGGGGTTCTAGGATAGCCTAGGCTAGATATGAAGATGTTTCAGATTTCTTTACATGGGGCTGAAAAGATGGCTCGATAGTTAAGCACCTGTTGCTCCTCAGAGGACCCAGGTTCTATTCCCAGCACCCCTATGGTGGTTCACAACTGTAATTCCAGTTCAAGGGATCCATAGCCTTCCTCTGACTTCCCTGAGCACCAGACACTCATATAGTACATACACATTCATGGCAAGGAAAACACACATTTTTTAAAATACCTAAAAATGTATTTAATTTTTTTAAAGTTGAACTAGAGAATATAGCTAAGTGATAGAATACTAATTAGCATGTTCAAAACCTAATACTGCAAAATATATATAAATAAAGTTAATCATGATGGAGAGCCAGGCATGGCAGTGTATGCCTTTAATCCCAACACCTGGGAGGCAGAGGAAGATGAATCTCTGAATTCAAGGCCAGCCTGTTCTACAGAGTGAATTCCAAGTCAACCAGGGCTACACAGAGATACTGTCTTGAATAAAAGAATTATGATGGAGAACATAACCACATAAAGATAATGTAGGAAGAAAATTAAAAGGACAGATCAGAAACTCACCCAGAGCCCACAAATACACAAGTACAAATTTTTGTGTGTGTGCACCTATGTATCTACAAAGATCAGAGGTCATCAGATATCTTCCAAAGTTGTTCTCCACCTTATTTTAAAGACAGAGTCTGTCAATGAACCCAGAGTTCGAAGCATGAGACTGACAGTAACAAGCACTAGGGATCCTCCAGTCTCTTTCTCCCCAGCTCTCAGATTACAGATTGCATACATGCCCAAGTTTTTAGGTGCATGCTGGGAACCAGAATTTAGGTACTCGTACTTGGCACAGCAAACACCAATTGAGCCATCTCCACAGTACTCCACGCACTCACTCACTTGTTTCTTCTATATGTGTATGCATATGGGTCCATGTGCTATGTCCCATATATGGAGGAAAAGGAAAAACATACAGGAGTCGGTTCTCTCTTCCCACTATACGGATGCCAGGAATGGATCTTGGGTTGCCAGGCTTCATGGCCAAGTACCTTGACCATCTGAGCCATCTTTCTGTAAACCAGGTTTCACTCTGTGGTCTAACATGGCCTTGAACTTGTGGCAGTCCTCCTGCCTCAGCCTCACAAGTGTTGAGATTACAATCCTGAGTTACCAGACCTGGACCATACAATTAATTTGTATTATATGGTTAAACAAACAAAAAACCTTTTCACATTCAAGTATTGTGTCCAGATAAATAACTAACATGACGTTGAATTAAAGTACTTAGGTTTAGATCTTGGCTCTGAACCTAACCAGTTCTATGATTGTTGTACGAGTGCAGTTTACTTTTTTTTTTTTTAATCTATTCCTTTGTTTGCCCAACTGTACAAGAAGAGTGAAAAATATAAGTCATAGGCTTATTATTGGGATTATAAAATAACATATCTTTAATTTTCTGGGCCATGCCAAGAACAGGAAGGTAGTATTTGGGGTTGGGGAAACAATGGCTCAGCAGTTAAAAAAAAAAATTGGCTGTCCTTCTAGAAGACCAAGCAGCACCCACAGGGTGGCTCATGATGATCTGTAATCCAGGGGCTTGATGCCCTCTTCTGGCCTCCTCCTCAAGCACCAGGCACACAAGTGGTAGACAGACACACATGTAGGCAAAACATCCATATACACAACGTAAACTTTTACAAAAATATAGTATTTCATGTATATACTAAATATAAGAATTTTCCTAATGTTCCAATGATTTCACAATTTTAGCTCCAAATTCAGCTTGATTATATATTCTAACTCCATCATCTTCAGCTTTTGCTGACTCTCTTGAGTCACTGAACACACGATAAATCACCTAGTATAGATCTTGGATTTACTGTTAAAGAAGTCCTACAATACATTCAACCAGGCACTTTGTCTGCTATGTGGTGGGGGTATGCCAGTGAATGAGACAACGCCTTAGATTGCTTACCCAGAAATTCTTCTTGACTAAAGCTTTATCCATCATCAGTGCAAAGTTTGTCTGCTGTCTAAAGGGCCATCTGTAGTAAGAATTCTGGAATTTGGGTTTCTTTGGGGAAAAAACACAGAAATATTAAAGGAATGCTTTCGTTTTAATCCCAGGTGTGGGATTTGGGGCTGCTTCAGACTGTCCACAGCAGCTGACTACGATTTGCCTCCTGTTCTAGCAGAGTTGTGGTTTTGCCAGCTGCAGATAATTCCCGTGTGATATTTGGAATCTTGGAACTTTTCAAAGGCTATATATATTCAAGGGCCCTGAGAGGCAAGGTTGGTGGTTATTGGTGATTTGGAGGGTCGGGGCAGAGTTTAGTTGCTACTTGTTAGTAGTTATGCTCAAAGAGGAAACACAAAGAAAAATTAGATTTAAGGACATGCTCTATCTCCCATCGACCATTCTTTCTCTTCTATCTAGGGATAGGAGGTGAAAGGGGGAGGAGATAAAGGATGGGGAAAAGAAGAAACCACAAAGTAGCAAAGACCAGCTACAAGTGATACCTCAAGATAGGGCTCAAAAGTTAAGGATAAAAATGGGCCTTTAATCCCAGCACTTGGGAGGTAGAGGCAGGCAGAGTTCTGAATTCGAAGCCAGCCTGGTCTACAGAGTGAGTTCCAGGACAGCCAGGGACACACAGAGAAACCTTGTCTTGAAAAAAAAAAAAAGGGGGGGGAGGGATTGATTTCCAATGCAATAGAAGAAACAGCAGAGGACAAAGGAATGGATTTTTTTTTGTTTGTTTGTTTTTTTTTTTTTGTTTTTCCAAAAAAAAGGTGAGGTGAGCAAGAAGTTTACCGCAGCTGCTGCCACTGGAATATCCCCTGCTTCACTCCCAGATAGAATTTTCTGCTTTTTCTTCCTATATTTTGTTTCAAAAAAGTTGAAAGACTGGCTGAACAGTTGGAAAAGGTACAGGTAAAAATGGAGGGGCCTGAGAAACAAACAAACAAAAGGCTGAACTGGGAAAACAAAAAGGACTTTTTCTGAAGGGTTGCAGAGTCGGAGGTGCAAGAGGTTGCCAGTAGAGGTGGAAACATTTGGAAAGAAGATGCACCCCAAAAGAACAAAGGCTCAATCCAGAGAGCAGGAGTTTCCTGCAGGAAGATAGAGGGAAAGAAACTTCACTGGAGGGCAGTTGGGACAGAGCAAGCTGAGAACAGCTGAAAAAGAGGCCATTTCAAAAGAAAGGTATGATCTCACAGAAAATGGCATCTGTGCTTGTACATTAGAGTACCACCCTTCACCCAGCCACTGCTCTTTGACTATTCATTCCTCTCGCTCTATTTTGCTGGTCAGTATTCACAGCTTCTTCCCTCCTCCATGTTAACCACTGCAGCTGCAGACCAGCCTCTACTACAGCTGTCACCAATCCCTTCCAGTCTTGGGGAGTATTTCTATGTTGAGTAGCCCAGTTATTTAGAATCTGTCATATAAAGCTAGTGCATTCTGTATGAAACCATGGCCTTTTGTTTGTTTGGTTGGTTGGTTGGTTTCTTTTTGGTTTTTTGAGACAGGGTTCCTCTGTGTATCCCTGGCTATCCTGGAACTCACTCTGTAGACCAGGGTGGCCTTGAATTCAGAAATCCACCTGCCACTGCCTCCCAAGTGCTGGGATTAAAGGCATGTGCCATCACTGCCCGGCGTTTGTTTTTTTCTAGACAGGGTTTCTCTGTATAGCCCTAACCATGGCCTTTTAAAAATCCCTTAGATCTATTGTTTCTGTAAACACCATCCTTCCTCATACTCTTGCTTCAGCCATTAGCAAGCATGTGATGTACAACTGTAGGTTTACTCTAGAACGATGTTTAGCGGTTTTAAGAGCTTAGGACAGGGCTGGAGAGATGACTCAGTGGTTAAGAGCACTGACTGCTCTTCCATAGGTCCTGAGTTCAAATCTCAGCAGCCACATGGTGGCTCACAACCATCTGTAAAAAGATCAGATGCCCTCTTCCAGTGTGTCTGAATACATCTACAATGTACTTATATACATGAAATAAATAATTCTTTAAAAAAAGAAAAGAGCTTGGGACAAAGTTGAGTCTGGTGGCAATAATCCACATTGTTTACACAGATTATATAAGGCTCTGGAGAAGTTTTCACTGATTTCTTACAAACATTAGTCTCAGCTGTAAACAAGGTTGTGTAAGACTCAAGACAAGAGACAGATGTTAGCTGGGAAGTGGTGGCACACTCCTTAAATCCCAGCACTTGGGGGGCAGAGACAGGTGGATTTCTGAGTTTGAGGCCAGCCTGGTCTACAGAGTGAGTCTACAGCCAGGACTATACAGAGAAACCCTGTCTCAAAAAACAAACAAACAAACAAACAAAAAAGACAGGTATTGATAAAGACCTTGGCACATGAAAATGCAAATACCAGCTCTCTCCACCATCTTGTCACCTGTGGAGGCCTGCTAGGAACAGGACTTTTAAAAGCAAGTACGTCTGGAAGGCTGTGGTGCAAGGCCATTTTTGCTGGCTGCATGTGAGGTCTCCAGAACCAAAGAGAGCACATGGCTCTTCTTAAAATTGAAGGTGTTTATGCCCGAGATGAAACTGAGTTCTACTTAGGCAAGAGATGTGCTTATGTGTACAAAGCAAAAAACAATACAGTGACTCCTGGCGGCAAACCAAACAAGACCAGAGTGATCTGGGGAAAAGTAACTGGGGCCCATGGAGACAGTGGGATGGTTCGCGCCAAATTCCGAAGCAACCTTCCTGCAAAGGCCATTGGACACAGAGTCCGTGTGATGCTGTACCCATCCCGGATTTAAACTAATAGAGAGTAAATAAATAAAAGTGGATTTGAGAAAAAATGCAAATACTCAGTGTAAAAATACTTTATTAGACCATTAAAGTCAAGAGCAGCACTTAAGGACTAGTGCATAAGAGTTAGGACTGATATTGGTTCTAATGTGTACCATGTTAATATCATAACTTAAGCTACAGCTAGAATTCTCTGATATCAAAATGCCTAGTGCTTCAATTTCAAGGAATATGGTCATTTGCAAAGAGATTGTGACCAAGCAAATAAAGATCTAAGATCTCAAAATTCCTGGTGCTTTAATTGTGGGAAATATGGTCATTTGTAACAAAATTGTGAACAAGGCATCTTTAAAAGCGATGGTTTTCCTAAATATAAAACAGAAAGAATGCCCAGGCTTCCAGGGGTATGCAGGTTATGTGGCAAGGGGTGCCATTGGACCAATGAGTGTAGGTCAAAAAGATGAGGAGAGGTCTCCTGAGAACCTTGGCCACTGACCTGAAAAGCTCTTGTTTTGTTGAAAATACATCTGTTGGGCTGGAGAGATGGCTCAGCGGTTAGGAGCACTGACTGTTCTTCTGAGGGTGGGTTCAAATTCCAGTAACCATAAGGTGGCTCACAACCATTCATAATGAGATCTGAAGCCCTCTCTGTTGTGTCTGAAGACAGCTACAGTGTACTTGCATATAATAATAAATAAATCTTAAAAAAAAAAAAGAAAATACATCTGTTTATAATTTCCCACTATACACAGCACAAGTAATGGCCTAAAGGAGAACATGCTTTCATTTTAATCCCAGGTGTAAGGATTTGGGGCTGCTTCAGACTGTCCATAGCAGCTGACTATGATTTGCCTCGTGCTCTAGCACAGGCGTGGTTTTGCCAGCTACAGATAGTTTCTGCGATTGTGTGACGTTTGGAATTCTGGGAACTTTTCAGAGGGTATATAAATGCTAGGGCCCTAAGAGGTGAGATTGGTGGTTATTGGTCATTTGGGGGAAGGGAGTTTGCTGTTTATTAGTAGTTACACTCAAAGAAGAAACAAACAAACAAACAAACAAAAAAATAGGCTCAGGGCTGGAGAGATGGCTCAGTAGTTAAGAGCACTGACTGTTCTTTCAGAGGTCCTGAGTTCAATTCCCAGCAACCACATGGTGGCTCACAACCATCTGTAACATGATCTGATGCCCTCTTCTGGTGTGTCTGAAGACAGCCACAGTGTACTCAAATAAATAAATAAAATTTTAAAAAAGGAAAGAGATCAGTTTCAAGGGTTTCTATCGCTCTCTCCCCTATATCCTTCTTTCCTTTCTAGTGATAGAGGATGAAACAGGAGGAGTTAAAGGGTGGGAAAGAAGTAGCACAGGCTGGAGAGATGGTTCAGTGGTTAAGAGCACTGACTGCTCTTCCAGAGGTCCCGAGTTCAATTCCCAGCAACCACAACCATCTGCAATGGTATTTGAGATGCCCTCTTCTGGTGTGTCTAAAGATAGTGATATATATATAAAATAATTAAATTTAAATGAAAAAAAGGAGAAGAAGAAAAAGAGAAGAAGGAGAAGGAGAAGAAGAAATAGCAAAGATCAGCTACAGCCATTCTTATAAGGCTATGAGAAAGCAGGTGGCTGGGCAGTGGTGGTGCTTGACTTTTTACTCCTAGCACTCAGGAGGAAGAGGCAGGCAGATCTTTGTGAGTTCAAGGCCAGCCTGGCCTACAGAGTGAGTTCCAGAACATCCAGGGTTACACAGAGCAACTTTGACTCAAAAATCAAAAAAGAAAATTAAAAATGTGAAACATGGTAGAAGACAATGCTAACCTGAAAGGGGAGCACAAGCACTAAGCCAATGCCCTCCAACAAAACAAAACCACAGACCAGACCTTCTACTAGAAGCAGTCAAGCTCCAAGGAAGGAAAGTGAATGAGACTACCACTGTGAGGGCCATGACTGTAGTTGTAGTGGACATGAATTTTGTCCTGTATAAACTCTGGCTTTGATTTTGTTGGTTTTGTTTTTTTTTAGTTTTTGTTTCTAATCTCCTTATACATGCCCTGTTGGCTTTAAACTTGCCACTTCCTGCCTTGGCTTCCCCAGTACCCAGCTGTTTTCTCTGTGAAACCAACTTTTTTTTTTAATTTTTTCATATAAATTTTAGTCATGATTTCCCCTCCCCCAACTTCTCTAAGATCCTTCATACCCACTCAAATCAACACTTTCTTTTCATCTCTCATTAGAAAACAGGCATCTAAAAATAAATAAAAAAACAACTAGAACAGGACAAAACCCAAAAAGAGCGAAAGGAAAAGCACAAGAAACACAGACACAGAAACAAACACACGCCCACACACAGAAATCCCAGAAAAACACAAAAACAAAATTGGAAACCATAAAATATAAACAAAAGACGTAAGGTTAAAAAGAAAATGACCACCAGCCGGGCATAAGTGACACACACCTTTAATCCCTGCACTTGAGAAGCAGTGGCAGATGGATCTCTTTGTTTGAGGCCAGCCTGGTCTACATAGGGAGTTCCGAGACAGCCAGAGCTACACAGAGAAACCCTGTCTTGGAAAACCAAAGAAACAACCAAAACCAAAAACAAGACAAAACAAAACAAAAACAAAAAACAAAAAAACAAAAACAAAAACAGATAAAGCATTACAAGAAGGAAAAAAAAAAACCTTCAAATTGTATTGGTTGGGCATGGGGCCTGCAGACCCAGAGAAACTCTGTTGTATTCTAACTTGTTTTATTTTTTTTATTGTTGTTGTTTTAAAACAGAGTCTTACTATGAATGTGTGGCTACCCTGGAACTCACTATGTAGACCAGACTGACCTCAAATTCACAGAGATCCTCAGCTGGCACACCAAGTTTTTTAAAAATACTTTTTAAACATTTATCTGTAAAGGTGTATGGGGCTGGAGAGATGGCTCAATAACCAGCTCTGGCTGCTCTTCCAGAGGTCCTGAGTTCAGGTCCCAGTAACCACACGGTAGCTCATAGGCATCTAAAATGGGATCTGATGCCCTCTTCTGGCACTCAAGTATACATACAGATAGAGCACTCATATACATAAAATAAATGTAAAAAATATATGTTTGTATGTGTGTCTGCATGTGTCTATGTTCACATGTGAGTGCCAGGTACTCTCAGAGTCCCAAAGTGGGTTATTGGTTCCCCTAAAGCTGGAGTTAGAGAAAGTTGTGAATCACCTGGCGTGGATACTAGAAACTGAACTCAGATCCTCTAGAAGACCAAGGAACATTCTTAACCACTAAGCCATCTCCAGACCCTGAAACCAACATTTTTTTATCTAAAAAAAATTTAATTAAAAAAAAAGTTGATGTGTATGAGTATCTTGTCAGCGTGTTTGTATTTGCACTATAGCTAATGCCCATGGGAATCAGAAGAGAGGGTGAGTCCCTCTGGAAGTAGACCCACTGGATCATGGTTGTGAGCTACCACATGGGTAATGAGATTCAAACCTGGCTCTTCTGTAAAAGCCGCAAGTGCTCTTAATCACTGGGCCATCTCTCCCTCCCAAGAAACACACACACACACACACCCAGACTATGTAATCCTTCTACCCAGCCTCTGGACTAGATGATATTACAGGTCTGTACAACCAGACCCAGCACTCACAAAAATTATAGAATTGTTCTTTAAATGACTAACATCACAGGGTGTGGTGACCCAGAACTTTAATCCTATCAGGAGGCAGAACCAAGCAGATCTCTGTGAGTTTGAAGGCAGCCTGGTCTATAAATTGACCACCAGGGCTGTTACACAGAGAAACCTTATCTCAAAAAACGAAGAAAGAAACAAGAAAGATGAGCCATCCTCACCCCATTATTTGCACATAAGCACAAGCAGCAGAAGTTGTCTGACTTGCAGTAGACAAAGATACACTTCAGATCTTTTACCCTTCAGTCTGTATACTCAAAAATCTAGGAAGAGGCCGGGCAGTGGTGGTGCACGCCTTTAATCCCAGCACTTGGGAGGCAGAGACAGGTGGATTTCTGAGCAGCCTGGCTTACAGAGTGAGTTCCAGGACAGCCAGGGCTACACAGAGAAACCCTGTCTCGGAAAAAAAAATCTGGGAAGAGAAGTTGAGTCAGATAATTTAGGCATATCTTAGCCCTCAATACAGATCTCTAGGCCTCAGTTTTCCTAGTAGCTAAGGAATTCTGTAGTTTTCTTTGGAGGACTTGTAACTCCAGTACGTGGTGGTAGAAGCAGGATCATCAAAATTCAAGGTCATTTTGACCATGTTGCAAGTTTCAGGCCAGCCTGGGTCCAGGAAAGAGTCCTCTAGACCAGTAAGACTGAACTCTTCTAGGAGAGGCGCTGAGCTCTAAAACTGTCTTGCTATAGTCCAATGCAGTGCTAATGCAGTGCTAAGCATACTATAAACAGAACCTTATTTTAAGAGGACACATGAAAACTGGAGATATAGTTCAGTGGTAGAGTATTTGCATAGTGTTCAGGGGGCCTCTGGGCTCGAACTCTCCTACAGGGAAAAGTAGATGAACAGCTGGGAGGTAGCTTAGGCTTAGAATAGGGTAACAATGTCTGTTTAGTATGTCTAAGATCCTAAGGCTTGATCACCAAAACACACACACGATCTGATCTGATCAGAAACTGGATACAACAAAGAGTAAGATAGAACCCCCACACCCATCCCTCCTTGTCCCCCCAACCCTCCTTGCCCCTGCACACCCATCCCTCCTTGCCTCCCACCCATCCCTTCTTGCCCCCCACACTATCCCTCCTTGCCCCCCACCCATCCCT
>NW_022196898.1:39215904-39223534 GCF_008632895.1 Mastomys coucha | reverse complement strand
AATCCGCCTGCCTCTGCCTCCCAAGTGCTGGGATTAAAGGCGTGCGCCACCACCGCCCGGCTTGATTCCCTTCTTTACTCCTTTGGGAGACTGGAAAAGCATCTTCAGGACAGGATAGCTTCAAGGTCCTAACAATTAGAAATACTTTTTTTCACCAGGCAGTGAAAAAAGTGACAGAGAGCCAGGCAGTGGTGGTACACGCCTTTAATCCCAAAGATTTTTTTTTTTTTTAAGAAGACAGGGTCACTGAAGCCCTGGCTAGCCTGAATTCCCTGTATAGACCAAGCTGATCCAGAACTCACAGATCACCTGCCTCTAACTGGTACTAAAGGGGTGTGTGCCACCACCCCAGCCAGAATTCATCCACTGATCACTACCTCCTAGAAATTTGCTCTAAAATTTTATGTAAATCATGTCCTTCATTAATACCCCTGCCCTTTTCCCCAAGGCTTTTGTTTTGTTAGCTAATTCCCTGTGGTAATTGGTTTTGTAGTTCTGCTAGGAGTTGTTTCCTGTGTTTATTTCATTATACAGGAAAAAGAGAGAAAATTCCAAGTGGGTCTGAGATTAGAAAAATAATGCCTGGGGAGCTGGATTGACAGCTCAGCAGTTAAAAGTGCTCACTCTTCTTTCTTTCTTTCTTACTTTCTTTCTTTTTTAAAAAAGATTTATTTATTGTTATATGTAAGTACACTGTTGCTGTCTTCAGACACACCAGAAGACAGCGTCAGATCTCTTTATGGGTGGTTGTGAGCTACCATGTGGTTGCTGGGATTTGAACTCAGGACCTTTGCAAGAGCAATCAGTGCTCTTACCCACTGAGCCATCTCTCTGGCCCCTTCGTTTGTTTTTGTTTGGTTGGTTTTTTTCGAGACAGGGCTTCTCTGTGTAGCCCTGGCTGTCCTGGAACTCACTCTGTAGACCAGGCTGTCCTGGAACTCAGAAATCTGCCTGCTTCTGTCTCCCAAGTGCTGGAATTAAAGGCGTACGCCACCACTGCCTGGCCTCACTTTTCTTTTTTGATTCATATTTAGTTCTCAGCATCCACATCAGGCAGTTCACAACTGGGATCCAAGGGATCCAACACCCTGTCTGAAGACTGTGGTACCTGCACATATGTAGCACACACATACACATTGTTTGTTTTTAAAGTACTGGAAGGCTGCAGAGATCTAACTCAGCAGTTAAAAGCACTTATTCCTCTTGCAGAGGACCTGGGTGCTATTCCTAGCATCTACATGATGACTCTTGTTCCAGACTATCCAATACCCTCTTCTGGCCTCTGTGGGTACTGCATACATGTAGTACATATGTATATTCTAACACTAACACTAACACACACACACACTCTCTCTCTCTCTCTCTCTCTCATACCATATATATACATAAAATAGTCTGAAAAATAAAATAAAGAAAAGATGATGCCCATCTTCCTGGCATTCACACGTAGCATGTTTAGACCACAGTGAGGAGCACTGTTTGGAGCTAGACTGACTAAGGAAAGCTGAGATGACTGCCACGCTTCTGATTTACAGAAGGGTCGCAAACAGCAACCAGTAAGGAGAGCTGTCATTCTTGTGAAGGTACTGAAGAAGCTGGGGTCAGGGAGGGGACAGGAGGAGAGGAACGAAGGCAAAGATGAGCTCAGGGCCCCCAGAGAATGGAGCCTTTGTGTGGGGTACAGATGAAGGACAAGGGGGTGATTGTGTGGGAGGGCCGGAAGTGCCACGCAGACTGGCACTGCCATAGCCAGCACTGGATTCACCCTTCTGTTCAGAGAACTCCCTATATATCAAGTGTCCAGGAAAAGTAGGGTGTACCTGATGGTTACAAAACGTGGAAAGGCAGAAAAGAGAATGTGCAACCAGGAAAAGTAAGATGTCACCCCAAATCCAGAGAACAGAAGGCAGAAGAAAAAAAAGACAGAAGCAGCTTTTACTATATTTACATCCAACAAAACTTTGCAGAGAACAATCCTTATTGCACAGGTCAAGGCCATGGACGGGAGAGGCATTCCCCAAGGTGGAGTGGACAAGAAGGATTGGGACTAGAAGAGGCACCAGTTCTTCCTAAGGGAAGCCTGGGACTCCTCTGAGTCCCAGGGCATGGCTCTCAAGGCGCTGCAAATCTAATTCCCTTCTTCCTTACCCTCCTTGAGACTCCCATAAGTACAGGAGCTGTGGCCTCAGAATAAATAACTAAATAGAATACAACACTAAGATTGCCTTGGGCTCCTTTAGCAATGTCAGGGAAGAGACTCAAGGAATGAAATTCCTCCCTTCCATTCAGGGCAAAGGCTCAGGAGCTCTGAATTTTTCCAGTTGTTTTTTAAAACAAAAACTTCTAAATCTACCAGGGCACTGCAGATCTGAGATCCCTGGAAAGGAGCCCCTGGGATGGGATGGAGAAAGATGGAGTTGTGCCAACTTCCCTAGCTCTCCTCCCACATCAGCGTAAACACACAGGGCAGGTTGGAGATAGGGGAACTATGACTTTGGGTAACAGTGGGTCCCTCCTTCTGCTGTTCCCACTTGGAGCCTATGGCTGAGCATCCTGTTTCCAATTCCTCTGTGAAGGGAACAGGGAGTCAGGCTATGTCTAGAATCCACTCTTCCTCACCTCTCCACCCAAGGCTGAAGAGGGGAGCTTAAGGGTCCCTAGCATTCCAGAGGTGCTCCAAAACACTTTCGGCAGTCAATGGCCTTGGGAGTAGGCATCTGTGCCCGCCGCTGCCTCAGTTCCTCCTTCCCCATGCTGCCGGCCAGCTTGTTAAAGGCAGACTTGTACTTCTTGTCGAAGGCCACTAGGACAGAGAATGGAAACCGATGCATTAGGACCTCCTTTCACACCTGGTCCCAAATCCCTTATCTCCTCAGTACCTGACTGTACCCTTACCTATATCCACGTGGTCCTTGCCCAGAGCAGCCATGGTCAGGAATAAGATCTCACGGTAGATTCCCCTGTAGTAGACATAGAAGAGTGTCAAAGAAAAGAGGTACAAAGGACATGTCAAGGGTCACCTAGATGAGAGCGTCATACCTCTGCAGGTGCAGGCCAGTGGGAGGGGGCCCCAGTGTCTCCAGCAGAAGCCCAACCGCTTTATGAACCTCATTGAGTCCGACATGGCGCAACACTGACTCCAGTAATGCCAAGCTAAGACATGAGGGTACTGGGCCTGGCCACACCACCCGCTGTGGGACCTGGCCTGGGTGAAAAGAAGGAGGGTTCACCAGGATTACCAAACTCTTTAGCTGAGGCGCCCAGCCCTTTAGCTCCGACACCAAGTACCCACTCACTGTGAACCCTCCAGAGCACGTAGAGAGGTGGGCAGCTGTTAGGATCAGGGGTCAGGACATCCCACAGCAGACGCACATGCACAGAAGCTGGATCGGGGGTTAGCCAGGGCGATGGTCCCTGGGAGAGCTGAGATCGGAACACATTCAGAATGAGAGGAAGAGAACAAGGAACAGACAGACATTACTGGAGATAATAAAGGAAAAGGGGGAAGGAACTTACTTTTGCTATTACTGTTGTTTGAGACAGGGTCTCACTACATAGCTTTGGAAGACTGGAACTCACTAAACAGATTAGGCAGGCCTCGAACTCATAGAGATCTACCTGCATGCCTCTTCTTGAGTATTGGGATTAAACACTGGAGCCACCATGCCCCAAGGGAAAGAAATTCTTATCTCCCAGGTCTTATGACTAAGGACTCTGTCTTAGCACCTGGAACCTAATATGTATGCAATAAATACTGGTGGAATAGACAGAAAAACATTTAACCATTTTTTAGGTACTAGTCACTCTATCAAGTACCTGTCCTGTTAGGTCACTGCTTGTGCTATTTGACAGATGATGAAATGGAGGGTCAGAGTCATAAGTGTGCTGACAAAATGGCCAGGCACAAGGGTCTTCACAGCCTGTGCTTTGTTACACTGCCAAGGACAGAGAGGACTAGGAGACAAGGAGCTGAGCAGTGAAGAGAGAAGCAGTCGGGAGGCAAGGACTACGTCAGGGCACTGACCTGGCTGGGTGGTGGCCCATTACAGGAGACCAACACCAGGCCTGGTAAAATACTAGGCAGGCGTAGCCGTTGGAAGTACCACAGGAGGTTCCAGAAGATGATAGGGTGGGCAGCAGGCAGTTCAGGCAATGCCAACACCTCACTGCCCTCATTCTCTACCAGAGATTCCAGTTCCTTACGCAGCACCAGAGGGCTCAGGTACGCCCATGCCCCATTCTCCACTCGCCGGGAAGCACTCTGCAGACACAGGAGGAGAGCAGAGTAGATACTAAAGGCCCATAACCACAAGCTTGCCTCTCAATACGTCAGTGATGCCCCTTTCTCCTCCATGCCCATCTGCCTGGCACCCCTTCATCTCCCTTCAGCAGATAACACGCTCCTCACATCTTCATGTTCCTCTTGCCCAGTCTTACCCCCATATGCCCATTGCAGAGCTGGGGCTCATCCAGGGCAAGGCACAACCTCCGGTCACTGAGCACAGGGCCAGGACCCCCAGGGGCAGGAGCGTCTTTGCAGCCACTGGCACCAGCAAGGGAAGACTTTGGACTAGGTGCGCTGCGGGGAACAGCAGGGAGTGTCAGCTCTCAGAGCACCATCTGCCTATCCCTCCCACAACACTTGCCCTGCTCCAGGCACCTGGGTCGAGAATCAAGAGTCTGGACACTGAGCAGGGGCACAAAGGGACAGGCGCAGAAGGGACACGTTGTATTGAGGTTCGAGTCATCGGGTGCCCAGCCAGCCATGATTTCCTCATCGTACACCAGGGAATCACAGGCATGGCACAGGGAACAGCTAGACATCAGAATCTGTGGGTAAGGAGACACCCCAGGAAGTCTGCCTCATTTGGTTCCAATGCCCCGAAGCCCATGCCCTTCCCTGCCCCTTCCATCTCAAAACTCCAGCCAGGCCTCCTTCCACCTCCCCCACCCCCTTCTCCTGCTTTTCCAGGGAGATAAGTTGTGCGTGTTCCAGCCCAGTTGTGTAGACAGGGGTATGCTCACTTCCAGGGAGGGTGGTTGGAAAGCGCCAGGGGTGTCACTGAGACGCTCTGAGGACCGGCGAAGGCTCAGGCTGCTGAGGGAAGACTCTGAGATATCCCACTCACTGCCCAGAGAAGCAGAGCTCTGTCATAAAAGAAACCACAGTCAGCTAGTTCCTCGCAATCAAGAATGCTGGTTCCAGTCACTCTCAGAGTCACCTTTGGGGCATTCTCCCAGTCATCGGCCCCTCCCCTCCTGATAGTAAGGTGTCTCCTCTCTCACTAGCTACCTCAGAAGCAGTGGATCCAGGGCGTTCTCGGGGCCACAGAAGGCTATCCATAGGACTCCGGCGGGCCGCAGGAGGCAGGTCAAGGGGCAAATCAGGTTGGGGGATGCGGGAAGCAGAGGCGCGGCGGGAAGGGGTTAGCAGCTGTTGGAGGCGGGCACCCAGCCCTTTTTTGGGGGTGCCCACCTCCTCTGGACATCCACTAGTTTTGGAACCCCGCCCACTTATCCCTTCTAGGGCCTCAGTGGACTGGGCACTCAGGGCTGAACCCGAGCCCCCCGGGCTGCCTCCAGGAGCCAGTTCTTCCCCTGTCAGACTCAGGTCTGACAGGCTTCCATCCTGCCAAGGCACAGGTGATCCACGGGGCTCGAGGACCCCCAAGGCCTCTATCACTGTAGGTCAAAAGAGAATTGAAAGATGGAGCCTGGCATTCTTCCAGCGGCTCCATTCCTGAGCAAATACAATTCTTGCAGCAAAAACTCCAGCCTTGGTGATGGGAAAGATGGCTCAACAGTTAAGAGCACTGTCTTTCTGAGGACCTGGGTTCAACTCCCTGCACCTACATGGCGACTCACAAACCAACTCTAACTCCAGTTCCAAGGGATCTGAGGCTCCCTCCTGGCTTTCATGAGCACCGGGCATACAAGTGGTGCACAGACATACATGCAGGCAAAACACCTATTTAAAATGCAAACTATATAAAGCCACAAACTCTAGAATCACATCTCACCATAACATTTGGGCAAGTTTGCCTCAGAGCCTACAGGGCCGCTAACACGGAGCTACCCTAATCACAGTTCAAGTCTTCCCCTCTCTCACTGAAAAGTTGTTAGGAAAGCTCAATAAGAAGATACGGGTACTCACTGTGAGCTACACCAGCCTCCACCGTGGGCTGTGCCCCACGGGCACTGCCTAAGCTGCCACTCTTGACCAGGCGGCCCGTGGGTGAAGACGGTTCCCGTAGACTTCGCCCAGCCCAAGTAGTCTGGCGCTGAAGAGGGCGGGTTGGGGAGGGACGCTCCAGACAGGGCTCTGTAGAAAGCAGAGGAATTTAGCTTTAGACGGAAGCAATCCCTTGGGTGGACCGGGGTTTTGGAAGGTTTCTCCCAAGTAAAACCCTACACCTCTGCTCCCAAATACATGTGGTTTATCCACACAAAAAAGGCCCTGTGTGTGGATAGTTATAGTTTTCCAGCCAGTTCTCTTCCCATTAGAATCTTAACTACCTCATCTAGCTCTGTCTTTTATTTTTTCTTTAATACAAAGTCTCACTATGTATTCCAATCTGGCCTGGGATTCACTATGTAGTACAAGGAATGCAAGAATCAATCATCCTGTCTTCACTGGGCAAGTGCTAGGAATGCAGGTGTGAACCATCATGTCTGGAACCAAGGCTACCTTGCCAGTCCCTACCCACCTGTCTGAGAGCTGCCGGACTTTTGCTGCTCAGCCACCTGTTGCTGCTGCTGCTGCTGCTGCTGCTGCTGCTGCTGCCGCCTTCGGTCCTTTAAGGGCTGGCGGAACTGAGCAGCCCCCAAGACGACGTTCCGGAGCTTGGCCCAGCGTAGGCGTCCACCCGGAGTACCAGATGGCCATTTGCTTTCCAGCACAGCCTGCCAATCACAGTGCCGGCCAGGATGGCCTAGTGATGCCTTTACTGCCTGTCCTGAACCCCAGGGACCACTTTTTTCTCCAGATTTGCTGTCTAGAACTGTCTAACCCAGAAACAAAAGCCCCAAAGAGACATCTTCAGTGGTAATGGAGAAGAGTATATTTAGACCATTCTATTGGTTTAAGTATTTATGTACTTATTTAGGCAGAGTCTCACTAAGTAGTCCTAGCTAGCCTGGAACTCACTATGTAGATCAGGCTGGATTTGAACCCAACCTAGCCCCCTGCTTCTGCTTCTTGAGTGCTGGGATTAAAGTTGTGTACCATCATGCCCAGCTAGACTCTCTTTATAAACGGAACAGCTTTGAAGAAACTATCTCAATTATTTGGCTATTTAGTTTTCTTATCTGAAAAACAGGAGACAGTTTAGTATTGTGGTTAAAAGGCTGAATTCTGGATAAAATTTTGCGTCTATTTCAACTCCCTAACATGCTTACTGGGGAAAGTTATGAATTCTCTAGAACCTCAATTCCTGTAATATAGAAAATGACTATTTTATGCCCCAGGGAACTGTGGATATAAAATTATTTTAACTGTGTAATGAATCTGGAGCAGTCTTGCATGGAGTTTAAGGTTGTTGTAAATAAGAATCAAAGTAGCTCGAGCAGTGGTGGTGCACGCCTTTAATCCCAGCACTTGGGAGGCAGAGGCAGGCAGATTTCTGAGTTC
>NW_022196898.1:39183784-39215790 GCF_008632895.1 Mastomys coucha | reverse complement strand
ATGGAGAAAAGAATCAAAGTAGCTAAGTCTAAAAACAAAAACAAAAACAAACAAAACCTTCTGTCTGTGCAAAGGCAACAAAGAAGCACAAAAGATGACAATGGGTACAGGACCAGGTAGAATTGCAAGCCTAATCTCCAAGGGATGGGGACAGCAGCAGCTGTCAGAGTATCCTCCCCACACAGGCCCGAGTACACACTGCCATTCTACTTCTTGCCCCCAGTTAAGTACCTTGTTGTAGTAACCGTAGGTGATGGTGTTGGGCACAATGCCTGCCCGTCGCATCTCTAGCATGACTCGCACAGACAGCACAGGCTGCCCATAGTGTGAGCAGAGCTGCATCAGCACCCGGTAACATACCTAGGCCAAGAGAGGCATGGGATGTAGGAGACTTACTCCAACCCAAATTCCTAAGTCTCAGCAAGCATCCTCTTCCAGTTTTCCAATTCTCACAGGACTCACTGGCTCCCAGCAGTCTCCACTGTTTTCTCCTGCATACACTCATGCATTTTGTGATTGTTGATGGGCAACTCTGGGCTGCCCATTCACTTTACCTGGTCTCCACCTATCCCTTCTCACAGTCCCTACAGTTGCACATCCTGGCTGGGATTAAAGATGGGTATGAACACACAGGTAGTGGATGTCTACCTCGTCAGGGAGCACCACCTTGCGGCTCTCCATTTCACGTAACACATGGTAGGCTGTATGTAACGCTCGCACCCGGGACGATACAGAACGCACATAGGCAGGCAGGCATAAGAACCACAGTCCATAGCAGTGACCCAGTAAGCACCGGGCCCACAGCTCAGGCACAGTGGCTGACTTCTGTGCCACTCTCTGTGCAACCTTCATCTCCTAGGGGGGTAAGAAACACACCAAGATAAATACAATGCCTCCACAGATCTTTTCTTATTTTGATATTTTTCTGAGATAGAGTCTTGTCATATAGTCTAGGCTAAACTCGAATACTAGATCTTGCATCAGCCTCCTGATTACAGATCAGTGTGAGAAGCAACACTTTTCCTGAGATAGGGTCTGTGTTCTAAGGAGGCAGGAGGCCTGAGGCACAGCCTAGGCTACAGTCCTCCCTGGAACGTCAATAAGGCAAGTAGCCTGGCCCTGGAGCATGCATGAACACCTTGCAAGATGTAGCCAGCTTCTATGTTCCCAGAATTGCTCAGGGATAAAGATGAGGAGGAGGATGGCAAATGACCATGGTAACAGAGACTAATGTTTGTACAGCATCTTGTTGTTGTTTGGGGTTTTTTTGTTTGTTTGGTTGGTTGGTTTTGTTTTTTCCAGACAGGGTTTCTCTGTGTAGTCCTGGTTCTACTAGAACACACTCTGTAGACTAGGCTGGCCTCACACTCAGAAATCCTCCTGCCTCTGCCTCTCAAGTGCTGGGATTAAAGGCATGCACCACAAGTGCCTGGCGTTGTTTGGTTGTTTGGTCTCACTATGTAGCTCTGGCAGTCTTGGAACTCACTCTTTAGATCAGACGGCCTCACAGAGATCCTCTTGCTCTGCCTGAGTGCTGGGATTAAAGGCATGTGCCAACAACACCTGGTTGTTCAGTATTTTATTTTATTTTATTTATTTATTTATTTTTAAATCTTTATTTATTTATTTATTTATTTATTATAAGTACATTGTAGCTGTCTTCAGACACACCAGAAGAGGGTGTTAAATCTCATTACAGGTGATTGTGAGCCGCCATATGGTTACTGGGATTTGAACTCATGATCTTCGGAAGAACAATCAGTGCTCTTGCCTGCTGAGCCATCTCACCAGCCCCTATTTTATTATTTATTTATTTACTTATTTATTTATTTATTTATTTGGTTTTTTGAGACATGGTTTCTCTGTATAGCTCTGGCTGTCTTGGAACTCACTCTGTAGACCAGGCTGGCCTCGAACTCAGAAATTCGCCTGCCTCTACCTCCCAAGTGCTGGGATTAAAGGCGTGCGCTACCACCACCCGGCTATTTATTTTTAATGTACCAAGCTTCCAGCAGTTTTATGGGATAAGCACCTTGACTATCCTCGTCTGATCATGCCAGGGTCTCCTACAAGGCCCACTGCTGGTTACCTGTTTAGTACGGCGAGGCGCAGGACTGCTGGGGGCACTCCGTGATGGGCCTGGCACAGGTAGGGCCCTCTGTTGTTCCTGAGGAGACTCAAATAGCTCAGCCTTTAGCTCTGGAAACCCGTCATAACTGGAGGGACAGAGACCACGCAGGCAGTTAGCACAGGGCTGAGCAAGGGCCATTGGGGCAGGACAACAGGAGAAGGCCCTCTTACCAGTACTGAGGAGTAGATTCACTGCCTTCCAGTACTGGTGGTTCCTCTGGAGGTGTGATAAAGACAGTGAGCTCACTTCCTGATAGTTCCTCCAGCTCCACTAAGGGTGTGGGCTCAGGCTTCTCCTGCTCCGGGTGGACCTAGACCAGCATGGGAAGAATAAGAGTTAAGACAATGAACAAGAAACAGAGCCAGGGTGCCCAGAAGATGGCCTCTCCTGGAAACACACAGTCGCAGGGAAGGAGTCCTAGAGATCCATCTGGAGGAGCAGAGTCAGGAATGAAAGTAAATGAACTGCCGAGCAGTGGTGGTGCACACCTTTAATCCCAGCACTTGGGAGGCAGAGGCAGGTGGATTTCTGAGTTCGAGGCCAGCCTGGTCTACAGATTGAGTCCCAGAACAGCCAGGGCTACACAGAGAAACCCTGTCTTGAAAAGCCAAAAAAGAAAAAGAAAAAGAAAGTAAATGAACTAAGGCAGCCATGAATGGCTGCACAGGCTGTACTATGTCTGACTCCAGCCAACACTGTCACCACTGACAGACATAGTTAATAGTGGCCGGAGGGTAACAGAGACAAGCAGGGAGAACTCAGTGGTCAGTTGGTACACACAGAGGGGACAATGCCCAATACCTTGTCAACACAAGAGTCAAAGAATTCCAGGGCTGCATGCCTGGCAGAGCCAAAAGAGCATTCCTCAATGAACTGTGAGAACATCTGTGTGTGCAGCAGCTGAGAGTACAGCTTGTGGCTTGAGCGTTCCCGGGACTTGAGGAAACCTGAGGAGGGGAGAATGGGTCAGGAAACGGGGTTACCACAGCTCACACTCTGATCACAGACATCTCCTCCCTGCATCCAGCTCTTAGCTCCTGCCATTCGGGATCTATGGCTCTCATGGTGCTCCCATAAGAGCAATTCAGCTCTCCAACACCACAGCTCCATGGAGTCCCTTGCATTTGTCTGTTTATACCTACTGCTGCAGACTGGGAATTGTCTGAGGGGCCAGGATGACTATATTCATATTATGCTAAGGGACCCCAGACAGTAGGACACATTCACCCATATACTTTTACTCCCTCTAAAACCAGAGTTGTGGAAGAGAAACAAGCCATTACTCCTAGCCAGTGCCCCTTTCACTTTCCCCATGGAGCCCTGCCCCCCAACCATGCTCTCCCTCTGAATCCTTTTGCAAACCAAAACGGATCTTCTTTATTTACCCTGAAGGTAGAAAAGGTTGTCAACATCTCGAGACCCCTCGGAGGGGGCCTGGGTGAGAGGGCGAAGGAAGTTCCGGTAGCCTTTGAGCAGACAGGCCATGAAGCGCAGGAAGGCTCCCTGGACTTCCCGTTCCAGGCGAGTCCTGCGGCCACACACTGCCTCATAGTCTGTCAGCAGGAATTCCAAGGAGGCCTCTTCCTCTGGTCCAGTGTAAGCTGGGAAACAATATGTCTAAGAGTCAAGGGTACAACTGCGGGGCTTGTCTCACCCTGTTTCTCACACAAACGTCTCATCTTCACCATCAGCTTCTGACAGATCTTGCACCAGGAGTGGCCAAAAATTTACCTTTGGGTACCAGTTTCAAGGCTCTCCAGTGGGATGCCCAGCCTCCTTGACAAGCTCAGAAATGCTGCTCCCCCGACCCGTGCCCCTAGCTTCATTTTATTCCCACCGAATCCAAACTCAACCACTTCAGAGGAGGTCTATTACCCCCCCCCCAGACCCTCTCCTCAAACTGGAGACTTGAGGCCAACAACATCTTCCAGCCTCCCAAGCCCACCAGCTTCTTACTCTGGTCCAGCTGCTGGTACAGATTTGTCAGTGTGGCCAGCAAAAGCTTGTATGGTCTTCGGGGAAGGGTCCTAGCAGAGAGGGGCTTCTTTTCCTCTGTCCTGAGAGATAACATATGGAGAAAGGATGTTGGGGCTTCTACCAAAAGCTCTTTGAACCAATAAACCCCACACATCAGCCCTTGGATGTCCATTCCCCTCTATCCCTCAGATGGTACTTAGCCTCTTACTGGAAGAGCGTGTTGGTATCAAGATCAACACAGATGACATCAGCAGGTGGATCATGCAGATCAAAATAACTGGAGTGGATACCCACAATGAAGGGCACAGGGGCACTCAGCACATCCGCCAGTACTAGTGGGCACAGCGGAATGTAGGGGCACTGCCAGTGCAGAGGGAAAATCATCTGAAACATGAAGGAGTGCAAACCAGTGAGCACTGGGCACTGGCCTTAGGGAAGAAGGCTCTACTGAAAGAAGCCTTTAAGCTAATCTTGAAGAAAAGACCCCGTGTCTGACAACTGTACCCAGGTGGAAAGACCGGAGACCCTTTTCCCATGGAAGGAAAAGGAGGAGATTCCAGATGTAGGTGAGGGGTACCAGAAGAGACAGCAGTTCTGGAGAAGCAGATTAGATAACGTGGCACTCACTGAGACAAGGGCCTCGCACACGCTGGTGAGCAGATCTGGCCGCAGCGAGTGGACCAGCAGTTTGTGCTCTGTGAGCACAGCCAGCAGCAATGTAATAGCCAATTCTGGGCCCAGGTTTTGCAGCAGCTGCAAAAAGCTAGCACCACTGCAGGAAGTAGAAGGATAAAGGGTCACAAGAGATTCTTTCCGAGACACGGGATACAGACCACCAGAGCTCGTCTGCAAAGATCTCGACCGCTAGATTCATCTGAGGCACATCTCCTACTATACTCCATGTCGTCAAAGTTTCCCCCCAACCCCGCCATTTAGCACCTACCTGAGGGGCAGGGGTGAGGAGACAGGTTGACAGAGGAGCAGGTTGTCATAGGGAGACATCTGGGAGAGGAACCACAGGTCAGGATCCTCACAGCTAATCCCTACCAACTCCTTTCCTTTCATCCAGCCCAGCTCTAGGCTCACCTCTCACCTGCACTAGGATTCGTGGTCTCTGTGGGGAAGGGAACGGGACGTTGTGAATGAAGTGGGAGATGTGCCTAGGGAGAGAGGAAAAGGGTGAGGCCAACTCTCCAATCTGTCCCTGTCTCCTCACTCCGTACAGGGTTATCTTTTCTAGCCTCAAGATCCTCATTCCTCCCTGAAGCTTACCTCCTTTTTTTTTTTTTGATTTTTCAAGACAGGGTTTCTCTGTATAGCCCTGGCTGTCCTGGAACTCACTCTGTAGACCAAGCTGGCCTGGAACTCAGAAATCCGCCTACTTCTCCCTCCCAAGTGCTGGGATTAAAGGCAGGCATGCGCCACCACTGCCCGGCTGAAGCCTACCTCTTGACATGGATCAGCTTTATACATAGGTCTTAGAAAAGAGATGGAGGCACAGATCTACAACACAATGAATTCCAAGCCAGCCAGGGCTATATAGTGAGCCCTGCCTCAAAAGTAAGTAAATAAATAAATAGATGAATGAATGAACAAACAAACGAATGAATGAATGAATGAAATATATACCTGTTGGGCATACACAGGCCTAGCCAAGACCCAATTAACAAATGAGGGCTAGATTCCAGGCTCTGCTTACCGCTAGCCAGAAGTTTAAATGGACAAACTATATAACCAGGTACTGTGTCCCTGACCCCTAGGTACTCAGTGAACCTCCCCCAATTCCATTCTAATGTCTCCCATTTATCCTCTCTCTCTTTTTTTTTTTTGTTTTGTTTTGTTTTGTTTTGTTTTGTTTCGAGACAGAGTTTCTCTGTGTAGCCCTGGCTCTCCTGGAACTCACTCTGTAGACCAGGCTAGCCTCGAACTCAGAAATTCACCTGTCTCTGCCTCCCAAGTGCTGGGATTAAAAGCGTGCGTCTCTACCGCCCGGCCCATTTATCCTCTCTAAAGCTTCATAACCCCCCAGTGTCAGGAGCCGTGCTCACGCTTCCAAGGGCAGACGATGGGGGCCTGAGACAGAGTAGCGGTAAAGGAAGGTGAGGAAGGCTCGGAAGGCTGAGAAGGCTGGCCAGCGGGACAGCACAGCGATGGCTCGCCGGCTGCGCACTGCTCTGCCTCCCAGTGCCCGGCCCCGTTCCACGGCACTCAGCAGGCCCAGTGCCCGTGCCTGCCTCTCTGACAGCCTGGCCCTCGGGAACGCTTCATAGAACTGCAAAGCGGCACCATACACCTGGTAGGGATATAGGGATAATCAGATGGGCTCTGCAGGATGTGGACCCCTCACCACACTCCACATACCCACCTTATCACCAGCAGCACCCGTGAGCACAAAGGTGGAGAAGACAGGTACTGGGTACTTGGTCTGGGCAGGCCAGCACTCGATAGTGGCCCCCATGGGCAGGCAGAAGACTGGTACTGACTCGGGCAGCGGAAACGCCTCATTGTCTTCCTCTGGGTAGCGGCCCAGCAGCTCTATACCCCAGTAGAATTAAGAGGAGTACATATTAGAGAGAAAGGGCCATTTGATTCCAGGTAAACAAACTAAAGTATCAGGGCTGGCGAGATGGCTCAGCGGGTAAGAGCACTGACTGCTCTTCCGAAGGTCCTGAGTTCAATTCCCAGCAACCATATGGTGGCTCACAACCACCCGTAATGAGATATAATAAATAAATCTTAAAAAAAAAAGAAAAAAGAAACTAGAGTATCCCAGAGAAGGACTATGTGGCAAAGATATGTAAGCTCTGGGGTCACTGAAGTTACCAGAAGGTCAAAGGGTAAGACAGAAAAAGAAGCCACTCACCTGCCTCATACACCAGTGTGTTGGCCTTGGCCAGGCCCACCTTGTAGCACAGGTACACTGCTGGGCCCCACTGCCCCAGAAATGACAAGAGATAAGCAGACACATCACTAACAATCGTTTCTGGATTCATCTTCTCTCTACTACCCTTCAGTTATCTTTTGCCTTCAGAGATGCTCCTAATTCCAGTCCCCCCAACCAAGCCATTTCTGATCTGGCCTGGTCAATGGCCTTGGCCCCACCAAATACCCTTTGTGTCCCATGTCCATACCCTTACACTAGTGGCTCAGGTTTCATCTCTTAATACCTCAGTACCACTCACCATGCCAGGGTTGAGGTTGCGGGATAACCGGCAGTAAGTATGAGGAGTGCCCTCACCCTTGCTGGGCAGAACCAGGCAGAGGTCAGTAATGCCCAGGGCATGCAGCCCCGCCCCTTCTGCTGCCCGCCGGTACATGAGGTAGGTGCGGGGGTGCCCAGGGCCTGGAGGGGCCAGGTTGGCTGAGTGGCTGTACGGTGTCGTGTCAAGCACTTGGAACCCAGGCTTAGGTCGTTCCTTCCCTTCATATAACACCCTGGTACAGAGGGTAGAGACATCAAGAGGTCAGGATAGAAAAAGACTTGGATCCTGCCGGATCTGCCTACCTAGCCTCCTAAACCTGCCATGCTCTCTTAGCCTTGTCAAACTCTGGTAGTATAGCCCACCACTTCCTACTTAGGTCTGTCCTCTAGGATCCTCAAGAATAAGCACTAAGGCTGGGCGGTGGTGGTGCACGTCTTTATTCCCAGCACTTGGGAGGCAAAGGCAGGCAGATTTCTGAGTTCGAGGCCAGCCTGGTCTACAGAGTGAGTTCCAGGACACCCAGGGCTTTACAGAGAAACCCTGTCTCGAAAAAAAATAATAATAATAAGCACTAAGAACCAACAGACTCTGCTAAGTTCCTCACACGGGTTACTTCATTTAAGATTCTGAGCCAGCCAGAGAGGAGTCACTACCCTCATTTTGCAGATGAAGAAACATTTGCTGCGGATTTCTGAGTTTGAGGCCAGCCTGGTTTACAAAGTGAGCTCCAGGACAGCCAGGGCTATACAGAGAAACCCTGTCTCGAAAAACAAACAAAAAAACAAAAAAGAAAAAAGAAAAATTTGCTGGCTAGCAAGCAGCAGCCAAGGCAGTGAGCCCCTCCTCTTGACCTCTAGCCTATTCTGCCCATATTCCTCCTCTTGACCCGTATCCCTACCTCTTCTTAGCTCATTGGAAGGTCCCTCCCAGCTTCCTCTAGTGCCAGCGTGGATAGGGGTACGTACCCCAGCTCAACGAGGGGGGGCTTGTCACGCCCCCTGCGGTAGCAGATGACTGGTTGAGTTCCACCCAGGAGCCCAGCACTGAGCTCCAAGGGATGGCCACCAGCAGAAGTCTGAATGCAAGTATAGCCCTGGGGCACCTCCTCGCCCAGTGCCCTAGCGATGACTGCCACATCTGTAATAGGTTCAGCTGGCCGGGTAGGGCGCAGGGGCCCGGTAGGTTCGGGAACCCACGTCTCCTCTGGTATAGGTGCTCCGTTTCCTGCAAGCCCAGCCACCACGAAGTAATCCACCAACCGGGGAGGCCGCTCCTCCGCCATGGCCCCGCCTTCACTTACTGCATCTGGAATGGTCAATCGAGGAAGAGATGGAGCAAGAGAGGCTAATGTTCCCATGGCAACCATAGTGGACCCCCCACCTTCTTTCCTCTTCCTAGTTCTTCTAAGGAAAAGATAAATGATCAGCCAATCCTGAACCCTTCCACCTGTGACATCACCAGACTCTCATATCCCACTGTAGCTCCTTAGAGACCACTGGGTCCTTCTTTCTTAGTGACATCAGCCCTTTTTTCCCAAAGAATCCAACCTCCACTCTACAAGACACATATTGCTCACCTATTCCTTGAAAGGCCAGCCTCTCCTCTCCCTCTACAATTACATCTCAGAGAACACAGTATTTTTTGTAATGGCCTGCAATGACATCATTCACTCTGGCTACATCTCACCAACTTTTGCTTTGTCAAAGGTCTCTGCTCTTGCTCTGGTAGCAACACCACAAGAACCTTCTGGTGCAGCTAATGCTCTTAAAGCACCCATCCTTTCATTTTTTTAGAAGACTCCACAGATTTCTGGGAAGGCTTGAAAAACCCAAGATTTAGCTTCTGCTCATCAGAGTTCAAGTATCCTTCTTTTTCTCCTGGCTTAACTTTACCAAGCAACCAAGACTTTCCCCATCTCCAGGATCCTTAGGTGTCTGTAGTTAGGCACAAAGGGACTGTAGGAGATAGCTCCAGCCGTTCCATGCCCGTGCCACCCAGCCCCAGACAGAATCCGGGCCACAACAGTCTATTGGTAACTTGTCTCACCTGCCTCCATGGCCTGACCCTGGGGAGTGGAAGCCCCAAGAGTCCTGAGGTGCCCCAGGGTGCTGAAGGTGGGAAGAAGCCTGTCGGGTGGCTTGCAAGGGGCTAGAGGCTGAGAGAGTGCTTCAGAGGGGAAGGGAGGTTACTTCCTGAAATGGCTGCGAAGGGGAAGCAGTAGCTAGCTCAGCATAAGTCAGCCTATGGGTGTGTGGTATCGCTCAGGGGGGTGGGGGGGGTAGTACTGTGTAAGGTGCCAGCACAGCATCAGACCAACGCAGACCTCACACTAAGGATCCTGTGCAAGGCACGGAAGCTTTCAATGTCTCCAGGATGCACAGTCTATTTAACCTCCCACTCTTCCTCAGAGAACTAGAGCCAAGCCGGCTGTCTTCTTAACCTGGCCTCTGGACACACATGCCCCAACTCAAGCTAAATTTAGCTTGAGCTTCTCTACATCTGAGAGGTGAAGCCAGGAGTCAGCGTCAGCCTCCTGATTTAACTCCAGGACACAGCTCACTCTTTCATCCACTTGCAGGCCAATAGTAGTTCTGTGCTCCAAGACAGTAGGCAAAAGCCGTTAGGTGAGACCCTCTATAGGCAAGTGGGTGGACCCGGTTCAACAGGACTTGTGTACCCAGGCCTTCCCTTATCCAGCCAGGGAAGAGTCCTATAGAATGCAGCCCCTTCTCCCTCGGGGGAAAACAACGGCACTGGGGCGACTTTGGGTCCCGACGCCCACATGCCGAATGACGGGAAGTCAGGGCTAGGACAGAGGGCGCGCCGCGGGGGAGGTGGCTGAACAAGAGGCCGGAGGGCCGAGAGAAGCGCGCGCAGGGACTGCCGAGGACGTGACGGCAGCAGCGCCAGCAGCCGCGTGACCCTAGCTCGAAGGAGGGGTGCTCTGGCTTGAGTGCCCGCGGGAGCTTCAGGTTGTGGGATGTCGAGCACAGCTAGCTAGCTCTGGGTTGCGCCCTCCCCTCCACTTTCACTTCCCTGGGAGGGAGGAAGCGGAACCAGATGCGCAGCGTAGAACAGCTGGGGACAGTCCCTGGAGCCTCCCGCCCTCCGCCCGCCCTAACCCGCCCGCCGCCCCGCCCGGTCCGGCCCCTACCTGCCTGCCCTGGGACTCCCCAGCCGGCCCGCTGGCGGGTGGCTCTGAGGGCGGGCTGGCGGGCCGGCGGGCGGCCGGGCTGCTATCCAGCCCCGGACATGGCGCACTCGACTTAGGAGCCGCTCGCGCCCGGACTGAAGGAAGAAGCAGCAGCCGAGGGCGCCGGGCACAGTGGAAGAAGATCTGGGCGGTCCCAGCGTCCCCGCGCGCTGCGCCACGCGGGGACTGCTGCCACACCGCTAGTTCCAGCCGCGCGGTCCTCCCGGCTCCCACGGTGCTGGGGACCCCAAGCTCTTCAGCGCGCCCTGCTTTCTCCACTCATACCCGTCCCCCCCAACCTCCGGGAGCCGCGGGCGCCTCCGCTATTCGGCCCCCCCACACCCGAGCCTGCGGCCGTGACCCTGGCTAGTGCCGGCCCAACACCCTGCCGCCTGCAGTGCGACCCCTGGTGGCTGGGAGGGCCCCCTGCAACCAAGCAGATTCCCACCACCCGGCGGAAAAGGCAAGACACTGACCCCAGATGGCCCCGAAGTCAGAGCCGGTGCTCCTGTCCTGCCCTACCTTCAGATGTGGCCACTGTGCCACGGCGAAGGCCCTGAAGATCTAGACCTGGGAAACCCAGGTGACTCCCCACTTCCACGTTTAGAACCCACTGGCCAGAGCCAGAAACTCTCAGTTCTTCTTTCGAGAAATGACAAGAACATTGAAAAAGAGGAAGAAAGGCAAGAAGCCTAATAGTGGAGGAGCAGCACTCTTTTCACCATGCTAGGTGAAGTCTAACAAGCCTTCGTGGAACATGGTTGTCTCCGGAGGACCTATTGTGTTAAACCCAAATGGAGAGGTGGAATGGGTGAATCAACATACGATCCTCAGAACATGAAATTGCATAGGGTCTCCAAACTTAAAAGACCAAGTAAGCCAGCTAGGCTTGCTTCTCTTTAGTGGCATCGACACTGGGAATAGCGATCTACCTCCAGGAGAGGTGAGGTTTTGTTTTTCTAACAGAAACAACTGTGACCTGGGACAACGGCCATCTCCTTACCCCAGGCTTCAGAAGAGTAACTTGTCTGGCCAGTCAGGGTGCCCCATCCCCTGATGCTGCAGCAGGGCCTTAGACAAACACAAGGGCACATAAGGTGACTTCCTGCTGCCCTTGGTGAAGTCTAGTTTGGCTCTAGGGTATGTCCAGTTTGGGGCCTAAATTCGAGGATGGTGCTCCAGTACAAGCACAAAAGTTCTGAGATACACACCTATAGTCGTAGCACTGAGGAAACTGAGGTGCTAGCGGTCATGTATGACTTCTAGGTAGCCTGTGTTTCACGACATAAGAGAAATCCTGCCTCAAAACAAAACAAAACAAAACAACATGCAACACAGAAGGACCTACTGCACCAAACCTCCTTAGGTCCTCAGCCATGTACCAAACAGCCAAGCACACAAAAAGGTTCAATAGGATTTTTTATTAACATATAATATATTTAATAAAAAATAATATCCACTCTGGCTCTCTCTTCCATTGCAAGGGGAAGAGAAATAGGGAAGGGCTGGTAATGCCCATCCCTTTCTGGACAAGCCCTCTCCAAGATTCCCCTACACCTTGCTTTCCAACAGGCTCTGAGCTCCAGACAGACGATTTTCAAAGTTACAAGTGCTTTTGGGCCCTCCCTTGAACTCGCCCCAAAGCCCACCAGATGTACAACATTCAGGGCCACCTGGCCAAGCCCCTTCCCTTTCCTCAGTTTTAGGATCCTTCATTCATATTAGAAAAAGGATCTGGGGGCAGAGAGTAGTCTCTACTGGCCAGGGGGAAGGGATGAAAAGACAGTGATGGGACAGGGCCATGAAGAAGGACGGCAGTAAGGTCCCCTCACTGTAGCCGATCACTACGGAATGAATCCTCCACAGCAGGGTCTGGCAGCAGGGCACAGGGGTCACTCAGCATGGTTAGTCCTTCCAGGCCCAGTGGCTCCATGCGCAGCTCATCTTCCAGCCCCAGTCCCAGCTCCAACCCAGATGCTGACACCTCAAAGCCAGGCACTCCAGCCAGGGCTGCTGCAATCTCCTTAGAAAAGCCTGGGGAAGAGTCTCCTGTGTATAGAAGAGGTGGGTAAGGATCCCAGGCCACACACCTCCAAACCCCTCAAGCTCCTATCACATCAGTGAAGCTGCCAATTCCTCCTGCCAATCTCCACCAGCACCCACATTCCCTTACCTGTGAGTATGATATTAGGTCCTGAGCCATGGCGGGAACAGTGGGTCAAGTTCTGGTGGTTGAGGACGTGAGGGTCCTGGGGGCCACTCATTGATCCCTCATTCCCTAAAAATCCAGGACCTTCTGAAAAGGCAGGGGGATCCAGCACCAGGCTGGTTGAGGGGCTCTCCATGTTGAACTGCTCCAGCTAGGGACACACAGACAGACTTTAAGGAAGTGGGCTTTAGAACAGGGTGTCCTGCCTAGCTCTGCCGATATGCCCCCTTCGCCTAGCAAGCCCCATCCACCCCAGGAAGAGAGGCAAAGACAGAGGGAGGTGATAGCAAGCAGAGCCAACAGAAGCGAGCACGGGGCCCGAAGTAAGAGTGGGCACCGTACCTGCTGTGCCAGAGCATGTGCATGCCAGGAAGAGAACGGGTCAAGGCAGGAGTCATCAAAGAGCAAGCTGAGCAGAAACAGAGGGGCAGGAGTAGGGGTCAAACACAGGAAGACAGGAGCCCCAAGCTGGCAGTGCTATGTTACCTGGGGGGAAAAAAGAGGTCCCACCCATATCTCCCAGTTCAGTAGACCAGTGACCACTCAGGTACCTGACCCACCCTCAGCCCCTCCCATTTCAGAGCTATGAGTTTGCATACTCACATTCCCCAAGCTGAAGTCATTTATTGGGCGATGGTAAGGCTGTTGCCCATGTCCACTGGACCCAGGTGGGTACAGTGCCCCATAATGTGGCTGCCTGCCTGGAGGCTGTCCACCTGAGGGCTGCACTAAGCAGGCCTGAGAGGGCAACTGCTGTAGAGACTTCGGGGTAGGTGGATGGGTGGGTATAACTAGACTTGGGGGGCTATATGGGTATGGGGGCAATCGCTGGTCAGTAGGCAGTTTACTGGTATCCAAGGGGACGCCCTGAAAAGGGAGAAAATGTATTCTTTAGTGTGATCCCCCAAAAGAACGCTTAGAGTTTCCCACCTTGTAAACTGCACCCGTCCTCAATTCAAACCTAACAATGCTCCCAGCCATGAGCACTGGTGCAGCACCTGTAACCTCAGCACTCGGGAGGCAAGATCACTGCCTCTGCTTGTCTCCCCACTCTCTCCCAAAACCAACAACACCCTAGGCTTCCACACACATCTCTGGGGTTGGTGGAAATTACACAAAATGCCTATCAAAATGTAGGTGCTCAGTGAGGCTAACAAAAGGTTAACTCTTAAACCTATTCTGTAAGTGATTGCTCCTAAACCCTGGTACCTGATTATCAGTAACTGGTTACTTCTGACAGTTCACAAGAGACTGACTGTTAATGCCACAGTGTGGATGATCACTGTTGTTCTGAAGCCCTGAAGGGGCCTCACAGACCAGAGGGAAGGAGAGGAAGAAGTAGAGGAGATGTGGAGGGCTAAGTGCCCTCCCTGGCATGTCTTCCCTACAGGACAGGGTACAGATGGAACACAGAACATACATCCAGGAAACAGCAATGGAGTACGGCAGAGGATAGCAGAGAGGAGGAAAGGAAAAGGGTGAAAGAACTGGGGAAAGATTTGAAAACTTTAGCACAGAGGCAAGTCCGAAAAGAAAAAAGAAAAGAAAGCTAGGCATGGTAGCTCATGCCTTTAATCCAAGCTCTTAGGAGGCAGAAGCAGCAAGGATCAGATGTTCCAAGTCAGCCTCAACTATATCCTGAGTTCAAGGCCAGAAGAACTACATGAGACACCATCTCCACCATTAGCGTAAATGTTGGGAAATTACTTTCAGTTCAGGCATCAAGTTTTTCATTTATACAGAGTGAAAGGGCTGAGCTCTGTGGTTTGAGACTCTCGGGTTCTTTGAGTTCTGGTAAAGAACGGGAAATGGGAGAGGGCTGAGAGGGAACAGAAGTGATAGGGGATGAGGTGAGCTGGCAAAGGAAGGATAAGAACAAAGAAAGGCCAATGGATAAGCTACACCGGCGCCTGTGCTATGCACGATGATGCTAAATACTTAGTATCCAATGCTCACAAAACCATGAGACTACTGAGGCTCAGAGAAGGTCAATAACTTGTGAACAAAGCCAAGTATCAAGAGGCAGAACTATGATGTGAAACCAAAAGGCAGAGCTTGTACTCTTAAGCAAAGAAGGGAAAGATAAATACAAGATGGGTTGGGACAAGACAGAGGAATGGACAGGGATGGATGAGACAGGGGCAGGCACAGGAAGGAGAAGAAGGGACACATATGTAGGGAAGGTGGCCACGCATACCTGAGTGATGGAAGACAAGGTGGGTGACATTGTTGGCGAAAACTGTTTGGGCAGCTGCTGTTGGGACCTTCTGGCGTCGGCTGGGCCCGCGGGCAAGCTCAGGGGGCTGAGGGGCACACGACGGTGGCGGGGAGAGGCCCCAGGAGTAGAAGCTGGGTAAGGGGGGCCGCTCAGGACAGGAGATGAAGTGGATGAAGAGGAAGAGGAGGAGGAAAGGGCTGGGGCACTAAGTGATGGGTGGCCCAGGGAGGTGGTGGGCAGTGCATGGTGGGCCAAGGAGGAGGCAGGCAGTGATGGGTGACTATGGGAGCCCTGGAGCTGGGGTTGAGGACTGCTAAGGGAAGCCTGGAGGTTGGGATTGCTTAGGGAGGACTGCAGGGATGGGTGGCTAAGAGGTGAGTGAAGTCCTGCAGACACAGACAAAAAACCAGAGATGCCAACATTACTGATGGGAACTCAACCCCTTTCCGACCAGAATGGGTAGCAGTGACCATACTATGGCGACACAGGGTCCTCCCTACTCTGTTCCTGACCATGAGATCGGCACTACCCATTTGGGGGGTGGGTTACTGTCCATCTTTTTTTCTAGGAAAAGCCACACCTACCCATTCTTGCTGGGTGAGAATTACAATGAGGAAATATGAGGTGTGGGGTCAGTGAGCAGTCACAGGATCCCAGATCAAGCTTCTGTCCCCTGCACCCTTCTAGCCATGCAACACCTTGTGGTCACATTACCAGGACAAGGTAGCCACTCACCTGGTATATCATAGCTGGGACCCAAGCCCAGACCTCCACTGATGCCCAAATGGGTCATAGTGTGGGTCAAATTGGTGGTACTGTTGCCTCCACTCAGGCTGGGATAGACTGTTTCCTCAGGGTCCAGGGGTGTGGGCAGTGGAGGGGGGAAGTGTAGGTTGGTGAGGTCAGGTAGGGAACCCCCTGTATTCATGGCAGGTGGGAGGACAGGCACATTAGCAGGCTGGTCAGGAGATGGAAAGATGCTAGGAAGGACAGAAGAAAGACAGGTAAAGAGAAAGTGGTCAGAGAAGAGCAGAAATTAGTCTTTTGTATCTCTCCTTCCTTCCCTCCATCTCACTCCAGCTTTACAGTGCTACTTACTTGATTCCAGGGACTTCACAGGATCGAGGTCGAGAGGAAGATGAGGACAGCTGGGAAGAGAAGGAAGATGGTTAGAAATGAGGACAGATCTCAGTGGGAACCCTGGAAGGGCTGTCCCAGGGAAGAAGAGAGCAGAGAGATAGTGGAAGACACCCGGTGTCCCTCACCTACCTTCTTAGCATCCCAAGGTTTCAGCAAATGCTTGTCATCTACCAAGTTCTCCTCAATAGCAGGGACTTGAAAGAGAAAGACTGGTGAGGGGAAAGCTGGAGAAGAATCCAGGAAGGCAGGACAAGAAGCAAAGACAGCCAAGAGGGAAGACTGTTCCCTGACCCCATACAAAGTTCCAGACATGGGGCATTCATTTACCCACAGCTGGTAAAGAACACATACCTTTAGCATCCATCTCACCATCCAGAAAACCTGCATGGGATGCAACAGGGGTGGTTGCAGTGCCTACTTATTTTCCGGCTTCAATAAAAAGCTCCACAGTTACTCCCTGGGACCACCTACCTCCTCTGCGGCTGGGCAGGATACTAGGAGGTGTGGGGCCTGGATAAGTGTCTTGGGGGTTAGGGTTCATCACACTTGTGTGAAGAGCAGAGTCAGAGCTTGTCCTGTTGGAGGAGCAGAAGTGAGTAGCAGTAATAGTCTTCCAGGTACCAAAACACTGCCCAGCAGTGGGATATTCAAACTGGTCTAGAAAAGGGGATGAAGTAGATAGAGTAGGGCCCCCAGAAAGTACAGGGAAGAGATGTGAACTAAAGAAGTCAAGGGCCATCACCTGTTAAGTGCAGATGGCAGTCTAAACAACTGCCCCTTCTCAGCTGGGAGGTTGCCCCAGGGCATCATCCTAGGATAGAAAAGTTATGAGGAGGAAGAAGGCGCTGGCAACGGATGAGAAAGGCATGGGGGGTGGGAAAATGTATGGCAGCCAGGGTGGATACAAAAAGGCCTTGGTACCCAATATCATGCCTCTTTCTGGTCTTCTGATGCCCTTGATCCATGAGCCTCCCACCCTTGTTCAATCTAAGAGATCTGGATATAGAAACTCCTCTCTGCCAAGACAAGCTGAATAGAAATGCTGAAGCCTAGCAAGTTTTCTGGACACAAATATTGGAGCTGAGATGGAGAAAGGAGGGGCTCAAAGACCTGACAGGCTTATAGCATTACACCTGGCATCCACTACTATGAAAAAGGGACAATTTTGCCACCCTCCCCTTCCCCCCACTTATACACACCCCAGCTTGGCTACAATTCTATTGGTTTTGCAAGCTGGATTAGGAGGCTTGGCCACTCATGTCAACATGGCCAAGACTGGACTCTGACCACCTACCCTGCTGCCCCACCCTCCCAGCTTGGCTCTTACAAGAGGAGGTGCTTTTGATACCTTAGCCTAGTTCCTAGCCCACCTGAGCCCCTCTAGAACATGTCAGAGATTGAATGGTTGAGAAATTCTACCTGCTCTGGACTCACCTTCGCCAGCCAGACTCTGGGGGAGGAGATAAGTAGGCAGGGCTATAGGGAGAACTGTCAATGTAGATAGCTATAGTTAAGGGAAAAAGTAGAGAACGGATGAGAGAATAAGGGAGACTGTGTGGCAATACAAGTAAGTCACATATAGTGGCTCAATGCTGCAATCCCAACACAGTGAGGTGCTGTGTCTCTCTACACACACACACACACACACACACACACACACACACACACACCATACAAACACAAGAACAAAAGGAAAGAAGAAAGAAGAGAAACTAGGGCTATATCTCAATGAAGGCCACCTAATCTGTTAGGCCCTGGACCACAAAAATAAGCAAACAACAAAACAGAATAAAAACAGACATGGTGGTCTACACTTGTAATCCTAGTGCCTAGGAGGCTGTGCCAAGGAGAGCACCAAAAGTTTGAACCTACCTGATTGATCTGTCAAGTTTCAGAAAATCCCAGACTGCAGAATTAAACCATCTCAAACCAAAACCAAAACCAAACAAACAAACAAAAAAGAAAACCAGGCCTGGCACACCCCTTTAATCCTAGCACTCAGGAAGCAGAGGCAGCCTGGACAAGCTCCAGAACAACCAGGACTCCATAGAGACACTCAGAAAGTCAAATAAATAAGTAAATAAATAAATAAGAAAGAGAAAAAAAGTATAGTAGAGCTGGAACAATCTAAGCAAATGCCTGAGTAGGGTTAGGGAGACAAATATGGTAGAGTCTCTCGGAGAGAAAGTTCACAACAGAATGAGAGAAGGGACTGACTCTCCTTCCCAGGCGACAGGGAGCCCTGCTTTACAATCACATGAGCAGAAGTAAGGCCACCCAGGACCAGCACTGAAGAGGGCACAGCCAGAGAAACACCAGCTGTGCTGACACACAGGTTGTGGTCACTTTTCATGACTGGATAAAAGAACTGGAGAAAGATGGGCTCGAGCACATAAAGGAGAAAGCGCCTTCCCTCTGTGAGTCTCTAAAGAGCCCCTTCCTATCATTCCTTTGTCCTTAAATTGCTCTTGAAGGATATGTGGCGGGGGTATCGGCGGAGTGGGGACACCATTCTGCGGGGATCTCGTTGTACCCGTTCCACCAACCCATGGTGCCGAGTGCTCCGAGATGAATCCAAAGGTGAATGAAGGGGGCTCTGCCAAAAGGACAGGTGAATCAGCAGGGGAAGTAGCATGAGAGCCTACACTCCTTTTTGGCTGGTGTCCACTCACCTGGAACTCAGCCAGGCCACAGCCAATCTGGTTAACATTGGGCAGAGAACCACCATAATGGGAGCTCCTTGTATAAGCCAGTCGCAGTTTTTGGGCCTGTAACTGAGATAAAAGAGAGAAATGGGCATGTCAAGGAAGGTTGTAAGTACTGTTCCATTTGGCCATCTCTACCACCAGAGTACACTGCTGCTTTCTAAGATAGCTGCCAGTGCAAAGGCAGGGCTGGGGAAAAGCAAGACCTGGTACAAACAACCCACCCCAGCGCTTCTGCAGCTTCCTAATCAATGAGCTCCTACTGCTGGAAAAACCCTGCTGGCCAAGGCCTGTCCTCTTGGTATCCCCACTGAGACAAGTCACAGATGGTGGCCTATTAGGCACTTTCTGCCTTCATTTCCAGATGTGTTCTAGATTAATTAGAAGATGAGAAGACAAGAGTCGATGACAAAGATTCATTACTGCCAGTTTCTTTTCTTTACACTTGAAAGACCATAAGCTTCTGGGATCTGCTTCTTTTCCAGCTTTGGAACAAGGCTGCACAGAGTCTGCACATCCCAAACTATAAAACCCAAAGGTGTGATGATGACGGCTCTGCTAAAAGAAAGGTAACCAACCCAAGTACTCTTCTACTAGATGCTAAGATGACTGAATTGGTAGAGGAGGGAGAGGGCACAGTAGCCTATTCCAACTCGGGCAGAGCCATCTCCTGCCAGTTCGTAGAGATGTCTGCTAAGGAAGTGAGCAAAATAACCCTCAATTGGCCATAGTTTTAGTCTCTCTATATTATCATATGTACCTCTATATGAGAGATAAGTAGCTACTTCCAAGGCTCAAAGACACTGCTCGCAGCCAAATACATAGAGCTGGGATAAGGGCATGGAAAGGAGGAGAGTAATCAAGGAAGGGTAAGTTCTGAAAGCTCAGAACTGATCAGAATCAGTCTTCTATTATAGATCAGTTCAGTGATGCCAGTGGGTGATGCTGATCTCTGGGCTTAATGAATACTCCAAGTCCTCGGTGGTATATGTCCCCATGGCTGTCTCTGCCTCTAGTACACCCTCCCAGTTAGCTAGGTAGCAATGTAAGGCTTTCACTCCAAGCTCAAGATCCTTGTATCTCCAGGCTCTGGCATGTCTGTCCACTATATTTCGCCATGCAGCAGAGAAGTTAATCAGAAGTTAAGTAGAAAAGTGCTACCAAAGCACCACAAAGATAGAAGCCCCAGCTTTTCATTCCTCACTGGCACACACTCACTCTGATCCATAGTTGTGAGTCTCAAGCTCTCCACTAGAAATAAACCTCTCTCTCATCTTCTTCACTCTACCCCTTAGCATAAACAAAAGCTCTTAAAAGGGGCGGTCAATAGTTCATAATCCTCATGGTTGTACAAACATACACACAAAACCAGATTTGCGTCTCTATCTATCTTGAACTCTCACAAACTAGAGCATGTGGTCTCTAGAAAATCAAAGGGGAAACACACATAGGCCTCAAAGAGTAGAGGGGGATACACACATAAATACAACCAGTCAGTCATACATAGAACTAAAGAGCTCTGAAATATGGTTATGCTCCATCATCTCCCCTTAGATTCCTTCCAGCTCTTTATCATGAAAAATACTGCAATATCCTTCACCTGCTGTTTTAAAAATAATTGTGTCTCTAAATTGGGGCTGCTGACCTGCAAACTCTTGAGTGTTCACCCCGATTCCCTCACAACCTGCCCTGGGAAGCAAGAAACCAAGGCAGGGGTCAGAGGTGTACTTCCAAAAACAACTTGTCAGAGGCCTGAAAATTCTTTGTGGCACTTCCTAGGAATGAGTATTTCCCACACACAGAGGACTCTAGAAAGCATTCCAGACACTGACCCACAGGTAGCACCACCTGCCTACAAAGTTCGGCACATCCTCAGTCAAAGGTTAGGTGATCCTTTAACCCAATTTGGTGATTCAAAGCTCTACCTTTTCTTCCAGGCGCCCAGAGCCATACACCAAGACCCATACAGTGAGCAATGGTCTTCACCTTGACTCAAATCAGGAAACCACACGAAATATTTGAAAAAGGAAGCAAAGGGACGGGACACAGGAGGGGACTTCCTGTCCCAATATACCCAGCACAGCCCGATCAAACCACTCGAGGGGCCCTTTCCCCTTGGAACCTAGTGTCCCATAAGAGCACTAGTACTAGTTTGGTGATCACAAACTCTGGAAGGTTCAGATTAGGGACAAGGAAACTATGCTCCCAACACATAATCCAAGACAGAGGATGCTTCAGTGGAGTACCTGGAAGGACTCCGCCAGGGATAGACAAGGGCCATTCCTCGGGCGATGGACTTCGGCGGCCCATCTCCTCCTGCGACCCCTGCTTCGTACGCAAATAACTCCAACCCAGACTTTACTACTCCCACAACCTCTCCAGTGTGTTCACCTCTTCCCGGCAAAATTCATCTAGCTGACCCTGGGCCCTCACCCCACGCCACCCAGACGGCGGCGCCCGCTGTCCCAGCAGTGTTCCGCCTCCTGCCCTGCGGCTCCCGCCCCTGCCCCGCCTCTCCGCTCCACGACCGCTCCTCAGTGATCAAGCTCCCAGGTATAACCCCTTACCCGTGTGGAGCCGATGTCCATCATCACCTCCTCGAAGGCCGCCGTCTCCTCGGCCTGACGTTGCTTCTGAAGCGCAATCTTCTCACTAAACTTTCGTGGGTTAGACGCTGAGGCTGTGGCGGAACCCGGCCCGTTTGCCCCTGACGTCGCCATCTTACTCCCGCGTTCCTCCCCGCCACCTTCCCAGTTCCAGCCACGGCCTCCGCCGCGGGCCCGGCCCGGCTCCTTTAGCCTTAGCAGCAGCAGCCGCCGCCACCGCCACCGCCTCCGCGAGCCCGGCGGCTCGGCCCCAGCCTAGTCCTGACTCCGGACGCACCGCCTTCTGGGACTTGTAGTTTGTTTACGGGCTTCCTCTATGCCCTCAGCCACAAAGAGAGGGCAGGAAGCGGACATCACTTCCCAGCAGTCGTGTGACCCCGGGAGGCAGGCACGCACACCACCCCTCACCTACTCCGGGCGCACAGCAAGCCGGGAAAGGTAGTTCTTCAACAGTCCCGAGCCTACAAACGGGAAGGGGAGAGGGATTCGCCAAGGAAGAAGAAAAAGGGAAGGGGTGGAGACAGAAAGGGAAGAAGGAAGAGACAAAAGAGTAATTTGGTCATCCTCAGGAAAGGTGAGAAGTGGGGCAAGTGAAAACAAGGATCTTAACTGTACACGTCTGAGATTCATATCCGCTCCGACTGGCCACAACACACACACACACACACACACACACACACACACACACAGATATAAACACACACACAAACAGAATCAGATACCATAGGGGTGTATAGAAACATCTTTTATTTGGGTAACATGTCCCAAAACAAGTCAGTTAGTAAAATAGATTCTACAGAGTACAGCCCTATACACAGCCCTCCTTCCCCAAAAATAATCCTGGGGGAGGGAGTCTATCTCCCCCCTCCCCAGACTCCTTGGATATAAAGTTTTGGCAGGTTATTCTTATTATCTAGGTATGGACCACCATGTCCACTTTCTGTAGTGGCTGATGTCAGGTGTCAGTACCTACTTTTCTCTCACTCCAGACCAGTTCAGCAAACATTTCTGCCCCACCCCAAATTGTGGGGCCTAAATAAAAAGCAAATAGGTCTCTTCCACTGAGATGCTGGGCAGGACCCAGCACCTCATCACTGTGCTTTCAGAAAAGGGGCAGGTGAGCAACACACAGTGCTGCACACCTTTAATCCCAGTGCTCAGGAGGCAGAGCTCTGAGTTTGAGGCCAGGACAACAAGGCATATACAGAGAAACCCTGTGGGGATGAGGGGGGGAGCAAACAAAAAACCTAAAGGGTGAGTGGGTGGGTATTTGGCACTTTAACAATAGACTAGTAAGCTAGGCAATGGTGGCACGGCACCCCTTTAATCCCAGCACTAGGGAGACAGAGGCAGGTGGATCTCTGTGAGTTCAAGCCCAACCTGGTCTACAGAGTGAGTTCCAGGACAGCCACGGCTACACAGAGAAACCCAAAAAGGTGAGGACAGGAGAGGCCAGATAAATTAAGAAAACTGGCAAACAGAGACCATTTGGCAATAGTCCCTAGTGGAAGACAAGAGAGAAATATAAGAGTAGGTAGCAAGAAAGTAGTAGGAACCACTTCAATCAGTCAGAGTGGCAAAATGGAACCAAGAGGATACTGGCTTTGACTTATAGCCTCTGTATCTTTATCCCAAAGCAGCTGGCTGCCTAACTCTGTTCTTCTGTCAGCTTGTCTCTTAGATGCAGTACCTGGCCTCTGACTGTAGCAGTCTGCCTCCTAATGCCCCTGACCATGTCTGTAATAACTTGGCTTTCTCTTATTCTTTGGGTCTGGGGCTAGCCTCTTAAGCTCTGTCCACTTCCATCTCATTATTCATAGTCCAAATGTCCCATCCCTATCTCTCAGAGAACTCTCTGGTCCTCACTACTTCCTTTCTCCATCCCTTTCTATCTCCCACAAACCGAGAAGGGTAGGTAGGGAGGACAGGGGCACCTGGTAAGTCAACCTCCCCTGCCTTTTCTCTTGAAGCACCTTAGATTTGGACAAAGAGCAGGCCAGTGAGCAGGGCAAAGCCTGCGAGGAGCAGAATGACCTTGAGAATCCTCTGCTCAGAAGTGGCCAGCTCCTGGGGTAGGATTTCCAGGAAGGTGATGTAGAGAAAGGTGCCAGCTGCCATGCCCTCCAGAACAGATTGGGCCAACTGGTGCAGAGGCCCAGCGGACTCTGCCAGAGCTGCACCCAGCCCGATGCCCAGAGGTGTCATACACGAGAAGAGAATCCCACAGCCAGCCACCACCTGGACCCGTAGGTGGCTCTGTAGCAGCCGCAGGGACAGGCTGACCGCCAGGATGCCCTTGTGCAGCAGCAAAGCTAGGCACAGCTCCATTGCCCGAGCCCTGTCTCGCTGCAACCCTACAGCCAGGCCCTCAAATACTGAGTGCAAGGCTAAGGAGAAGACCAGCACACAGGCGCGCAGGGCCGAGGGAGCTGCTGGAGTTCCGCCGGCCTGGGGGATCCCTGGTCCATCGTGCCAGTGTTGAGGCCCACCATTCACTGTGCCCAGTAGAGCCCTTGTCTCTTCTGGATGGGGTGGACTGGACTGCTCCTTGTAAGCCAGTGTGATCTGCTCCATCACCAGGACCAGGAAGAAACCCATGGCCAGGATGAACTCTTGCAAGGGGAACTGAAGCTGTGAACAGAGGTGGCAACAAGAGTTCAGGAAACAAGACCAGGGGAAGAAGTCAGATGCAAAGCCTGGTAGAGGCCCTGTTATATGCATTTGAAGTTCCACGCAGACAGGCTCCCTGTGGCCACACAATGATGACGTCCATTGGAGGCACAACCACAGAACAACACTTAATGGAACAGATACGGTATCACAAAGTGTTACATGAAGACCAGCTTTGGCACTGATATTTGGCACAGGTAAATATCCCTGTCATCACTGTCATCCATACTGTAAGTAAGCAGCGTCTCAGCTTTTACCCATCAGATGTCAGTCACAAACACAATCTCACCACTACCAACACTAAGCAGTGACCACCAAGAATGTCTCCACACATTACCCCAGTCAGTGTTTCCTAAGGGTCAAAACCTCCCCTGGGTGAATCATGGATGTACACACGCACAGGGTGTTACATGTAAGCACACAAACAAAGGATCACATCTGGGTCCGCCTTCCCAAATGCTCACATACAAAGCTCCATGTCACAGGGACATTCACAGTCATATGGAGATATAGGTCACTCAGTCACAGGTACACAGAGGTCAGCACCCATTCCTACTTCCTCAGTCACAGGGGAAAAAAGATGACTTTGCTGAACAACTGTCTCAGATTTTCCTATACTGAGTTTTTTTGGAATGTTTCTGTTTGGGAGGCAGGCAAGGGGTTGTGAGTCTTCACTGCGAAGCCCAAACTGGCCAAGAAAAATACTACATAGCCCAAGCTGGCCTCAAACTCCTCGTGGTCATCATGCCTCAGCCTTGCAAGTGCTGGAACTGCACTACTACCAACTTTATAACAGATTTCCTTGCCTTGGACCCCATCTCCCACTTTCTTGAGAACTTCTGGCCCCTGGGAATTGCTTCCTACCCTCCCAGATCGGCAGCAATCTGTCTCCAGCATGCTAATGAATACCTGTAACCCACGAAATCGAAGAGGGAGAACCAAGAGCTTAGAGCAGTCTACATTACATAGCTAGACTCTACTGGAAAAAAGGGCTTCACTTGTGTTCATGTAAGTGACCCTACTTAAACATATGCACGAGTACACACGCACGCACACACATACACATACATACACATACACACACACACACACACACTCAAAAGAGAGCTCAGAAGATGATCAGTGGGAGGGGAAGAAGGAATCTAATAGGAGTGAATATAGTTAGGATACTTTATGTGTGTATGAAAATGTAATAATAAAGCCCATTACTATGTATAATATGTGCAAATAAAAAAAAATAAGCAAAGAAAGGGAATGTGGGATAAGGTAGCACAAACCTGTAATTGAGAATCTGGGAGGCAGAGGTAAGAAGATCACTGCAAATTGGAGTGCCAGGCCTACACAGTGAGAACTTGTCTCAAAAAAGAAAAGGAGAAAAAGAGGAGGGAAGGAGACAGAGAAGGAAGGAGGGACAAACGTATAAATGAACGAAATGTGATTCTTGGAACATTGTTAACTTCCTGGGAACTGTAACCCAGAGTAGTTCACACACCTGATAAGGCTCCTCACCCTAGCTCAAGAAGTAGAGAGAGAGGTCAAATAACGTTCAGTATCAGGCAAAGAACGCACAGAAAGAATATCCTGCTGCTGAAATCCATAACTCACAGGCTCACATACTAAGGCCTTCCACAGCCATGAGGTGACCCCTGAAGAGATCTGTATAACCATGTTTGTCTTATACAGGGTTTCTCTGTGTATCCCTGGCTGTCCTGGAACTCACTCTGTAGACCAGGCTGGCCTCGAAATCCACCTGCCTCTGCCTCCAAAGTGCTGGGATTAAAGGAGTGTGCCACCACTGCCCGGCTCACTGCCCAGGTTTTAGCTATGTTTCCTATTAGCTATTCCACAATCTACTCTTGGTCACAGGTTGAGGTCGGGCTTACCGTCACATGCAGGGCCTCCAAGGCCTCATCTATAGCAGCCAGGTAGTCAGGCAGCAGGTCCAGAAGACATGTAGCCAAAAAGACTCCTCCAGCGAAGCAGCTTACTAGGCTTAGGGCTTTCTGGCCCGAGGCTACACAAGAGTGAAGTACAAAAGGGGTTATAACCAAAGGAAACCCTTCAAAGTCCCTCTACTCCAACAGAAGCCATGACTACTCCGGCCTTCCCCTCCTCCTCATCCACCTCTCCCAGCCTCTGGAGACTCACCTGAAGCTTCATGGTTAGCACCTGACCTTCGAAGCACACAGACAGGTACCAGGCTGCAGATTAGTGTCAGCAGCAGCAACAGCACCAGGGCCCCCAGCTTCACCTCCAGCCCCACTGGCACAGAGGGCTCCGATGCGATTGCTTCTGGACGCCACACCAGGAGCTCTGGCTCCCCCCAGGGCCCCATGGTGGTTGTGATAATTCGGTGACTCTTCGACCTATACAGAGAAAGACTTAGCATGGGTGGGAATGGTCACACAGGAAAGACGGGGTCAAGGAAAAGGGAAGGCTGGTCAGCAGAATGTATTTCCCTCAGCCCAGCCACTTTCTGGCCTTTCCCAGCTGAAGTGACTCATCCGCTCCAACACCAGGATTGCATTTCCTCCTTCGAATTTCTCTCCCCCCCAAGTTCTGAGAACCATCAAGGAGGAAACTGAGGCACAGGAAGGCCAATATAGATATCACATTACTCTTTCACCCGGAGCACGCAGAAAATTAGGGAGAGACTCCAGAGAGGACCTGCGAGCAGACCACTCTCTCAGTCCACTAAGTGCATGTAGCAAAGAGAAGTCCGAGATGGCTTCACCGATGATCGCACTGAAACTGGGCGAACTTCGGGGCTGGATGACTCTCTTAATTACCCACTCCCCAGGGCCATTTCCCGGAAATAACAGGTAGTCTCGGCATATAGCCAAAGAGGGGCTTGGGACTAGCTTAGATCGCACTGGGCGGCGTCTGAAAGTCTCAGAGATCAGGTCGGAGGCCGCCAGCGTCGCGGGAAGCAGAAGAATGTTAAAACGGAGACCCCAGCTCCCAGCCTGTGAGGCCTCAGAGGCTGCCTTCGACCCTGCGACCAGCGAGGCCTCACTCACCTCCCGAGGGTCTCACTCCATCGCGGCAGCTCGGTTCCGGCCTCGCGTCGGGAATTCCCACCCCCTCCCCACCCCTCTCCCCTCCCCCGCCGCCTACGCGGCCCCGCACGAGGCTGCCAATGACTGCGCTCCGGGGGAGGAGCCTAGCCTAGAGTGACGCGCGTTACGAGCAATTAGAATCTGAAAACAAGAGGAGGCTAGGCTGGCGGCGAGCAGAGACGAGGCCAGAACCGGGAGGGGACTAGCGGGAAGACCCGAAGGCGGTGGGCCCCCCGCGCTGCCACCGACAAGCTGGCCGCTGGGGCCGGCCAGTCAGAAAGCGTTTGATACAAGTGGGAGCTAGGAACTCTGCGAGCAACACCGGTTCCCTATTCTTACCCCAAGTATTTCTTCCTACATCTCTCAGGATATGTCTGGCCTTAGCCCCTGACACAGCTCAGGCTCTTTAAGTGCCTAACTGGGCCAAAGGGTAATCATTCCCTTTTTGGGATAAATGTCCTTGCCTAGCTTGCCTAGCCAACCTCCACAGAGAAGAGGATGAGAGGGTTTTTAGTGCCTCACACCTTTCCTCCCAGTACTCTGGAGGCAGAGGCAGGTGGATCTCAAAGCCAGCCTAGTCTACAGAGTGAGTTAGAGGACAGCCAAAAAAAAAAGTGGAATTTTAAAAAAATGTAGAGGGCCGGGCAGTGGTGGTGCATGCCTCTAATCTTAGCACTTGGGAGGCAGAGGCAGGAAGATTTCTGAGTTCTAGGCCAGCCTGGTCTACAGAGTGAGTTCCAGGAAAGCCAGGGCTACACAAAGAAATCCTGTCTTGAAAAACCAAAAAAAAAAAGGTAAAAAAGAAAAGATTTTTTTTTTTTTGGTGCTGGGATTAAAGGTGTGCGCCACCACCGCCCGGCAAGAAAAGATTCTTAAAAAAAAAAAAAGTAGAAAGAATGAATGCATGACATAAAAGCCATCCTTTCTAAAAATTAATTTATAATTAAATAAAATGATTTTTTCCTAAACTCCTGTGGGTCACTTGATTCCCAAACATGGGCATGTAATGTCAGCACTTGGGAGACTGAAGCAGAACTGCCCTGAGCCACAGATGGGGGTTTTGACAGAGTCAGGAAAGGCAAATCCAGTAACTAATCCAGTAAGAACAAAACGTTGTCCTTTCCACAGAGGAAGTGTCCAATATAGTCAATCTGACACCAACTTGCTGGCTGGTCACCTCAAGGAATGGTGCCATTTCTAGGGCTCAGTGTTGGTCTCTGCTGTTGGCAGATTTAACATTCAGCAGCAGCTGTAGCCAGGTCACTGCCTATCTATTTCATTTTGTTTTAGATCTCACACTTAAAAATTCACAGTGGCCTGTGATCACTGTGCAGCCAAATCTGTCCTGGACTCAGGGCAACCCTGCCACAGCCTTCCAAGTGCTGAGATTACCGGCACGTGTATCCCCATGCAGGGTCACCAATGTAGTTTCATTTCTTTGGTTTTTCTGTATAACCCTGGCTGTCCTGGAACTCACTCTGTAGACCAGGCTGGTTTCAAACTCAGAAGTCTTCCTGCCTCTGCCTCCCAAGTGCTGGGCTTAAAGGCGTGCGCCACCACCGACCTGCAAGCTTGAGTTTTTTTAATTGAATTAGATGTCCCCCTCCCCCACAAACCCCCAGTCCTTAAGGTAGAAAGAGAAATCCAACTCCCACAAGTTATTCTCTGGCTTCCAAATATGTGTCCAGCAGTACCAAACACACACAAAAATGAAGATACATTAACATTTACTGAGTTCAAGTATCTTTATGAGTTCAAAGTCAGCTTTGGCTCAACAATTAGAAGCAGACAGCCGGGCGGTGGTGGCGCACGTCTTTAATCCCAGCACTTGGGAAGCAGAGACAGGCGGATTTCTGAGTTTGAGGCCAGCCTGGTCTACAGAGTGAGTTCCCGGACAGCCAGGGCTATACAGAGAAACCCTGTTTCGGGAAAAAAAAAAAAAAAAAAAGAAGCAGACAGTGCTCTTTGCAGCACACTGCCCAGTACCAGCATATATGTCAGGCAGTTCATAACTGCTTATAACTTTAGTGCCATGGGGACCAGGTAAATATGGCTTCCTCCTGCCTGTGTACATACCCACACATAAAAGTACACATAATTTAAAATAAAATAAATATTTTAAAAGTTGAAGAGGGGACTGGAGAGAGACCAGCTAAACATTTAAAAGCTGTTCTTCCAGAGAATGCAATTTTGATTCTCAGCAATCAAATCAGTCTGTAACTCCTGCTTCAGGGATTTAACACATTTGGCTTCTGCAGGCACCTACACTCATGTGCACGCGCTCACATACAGACATAAATATCTAAACATAACAAAAATATTAAACATTAATTTATTAATTTTATATGCATTGGATGTTTTGCCTACATATATGTATCTGCAATATGTGCATGCAATGCCTGCAGAGTGCAGGAGAAATCATCAGACCGTCACCCCACCCCACCCCGCTAAAACTAGATTTATAGATTGTTGTGAGCTGACATTTGGGTGCTGGGAACTGAACCAGGGTCCTCTGGAAGAGCAATCAGTTCTCTTAACCACTGAGTCATTTTTCTAGCTCCAAATTTTATTTATTTTTTTAAAGATTTATTTATTTATGTATATGAGTACACTGTAGCTGTACAGATGGTTGTAAGCCTTCATGTGGTTGTTCAGAATTGAATTTTTAGGACCTTGCTCCAGTAGACTCTGCTCTGCTTGCTCCGGTCAGCCCCGCTTGAACGGGTTAGCTCCACTCAGCCCCTGTTCGCTCCTGCCCAAAGTTTTATTTATTATTATACATAAGTGGGCTCTGCTCCCTCCAGTAGACCCCACTCACTTAGTCAACCCTGCTCCTTCAGGCCCAAAGATTTATTTATTATTATAAATAAGTACACCGGAGCTGCCTTCAGACACACCAGAAGAGGGCGATGGGTCTCATTACGGGTGGTTGTGAGCCACCATGTGGTTGCTGGGATTTGAACTCAGGACCTTCAGAAGAGCAGTCAGTGCTCTCACCCACTGAGCTATCTTGCCAGCTCTCCAAATTTTATTTTAAAAGTTAAATGAAAATTGTATTTGTGTGGGGCTGGAGAGATGGCTCAGGGGTTAAGAGCACTAACTACTCTTCCAAAGGTCCTGAGTTCAAATCCCCAGCAACCACATGTTGGCTCACAACCATCTGTAATGAGATCGGATGCCCTCTTCTGGTGTGTCTGAAAACAGCTACAGTGTACTTGTATATAATAAATAAATAAATAAATAAATAAATCTTTAAAAAAAATTGTATTTGTGGTACATAACAAGACACTTTGAAATATATGGTATGTGTATATCTACACATTACAAAATGGCTAGTTCAAGCTAATCAACCTATTATCTTACATATTTACTTTATAATGAGAAAAGTTAAAACATGTTCTGAGCAATTGGTTTAAGTACATCAAATATAGATTGATTAGAAAGTTGGGCAGAATTCTTGAGAGTAGGAGGTTCTCCAAGGGAAGAATATTCTCTCAATGATTTTTGAACTGTAAACTACATCCATCATTATTGACTCTCATCTCCATGTTAAACAACAGACCTGTTGAACTTGACCTTCTTCATCTGACATGAGACTAAGGAAGTTATTTTTTCCTCTGCAAAACTTGATCCTTCAGGGAAAAAGAGGGATGTTAAGTGAGATGAAGACAGAAGTGCCATCCAATCCTAGCAGGAACCGAAGCCTGATTTATTTCCCACTGAATCAGCTCTGCATGTAGCAGCCTGTCCGGAATCCTCAGCCTCTTGAAGTGCATTTAACCACCTTTCTTTTTTTTTTCTTTCTTACTTTTTTTCTTTATTTCTTCCCCTCACCCCCTAAACATGGTTTCTCTGCATAATCTTAGCTGTCCTGAAACTCTCCCTGTTTTAAAAAAACAAAGCAAAACAAAACAAAAACAAAAACAAACAAACAAAAAGCTAACTTGTCTGTCCTCTCTGGATTGCTATGAGAGCAATGTGAGAAAGTGAAAATGCTTATATATAATAGTTGTTGCTCAGCTGTCAACACATGCTAACTCCCTTCCAGCTTGTACTAGTGGCTTAGTCAAACATTCTTAAGGAAGGTAAGCACATGTTTGAACTCTGGATGTACCTCCCATGTCTTTCTGCACTGGGAGGAAGGTATATGGGGCTCATACTTATGCTAATGCATTTTCATTGTTTTTCTTTCTTTCTTGTTTTTTTTTTTTAGATTTTATTTATTTATTTTATATAGATGATGATGAATACACTATAGCAGTCTTCAGACACACCAGAAGAGGACATCAGACCCCATTACAGATGGTTGTGAGCCACCATGAGGTGGCTGGGAATTGAACTCAGGATCTCTGGAAGAATAGTCAGTTCTCTTAACTGCTGAGCCATCTCTCCAGCACTTTATTGTTTTTCTTCAAGTGCATAATTCATCAGACACTAGCTCAAGGCAAAACAAACCCTGAATTTTAGAATAACTATTTTTGTGTGTGTCATGAGCATCTGATTCCTTATCATGAAAACTGGCAAAATACTATGTGCACTAGGAGCCTTAGAGCTGTTTGTTGTACATCACAAGACAGAATAATGCTGATGGAAACAATTTTTTCTTCTCTCTTTTTTTTTTTTTTTTTTTGGTATTTTTGAGACAGGGTTTCTCTGTGTAGCCTTGGCTGTCCTGGAACTCACTCTGTAGACCAGGCTGGCCTCGAACTCAGAAATCCGCCTGCCTCTGCCTCCCAAGTGCTGGGATTAGAGGCGTGCGCCACCACCACCCGGCGAAAACAATTTTTTCAAACAGGTGTCATAACTCACTCCTTACATTCCAGCACTTGGGAGGCTGAAGCAGGAGAATTTCCAAAATGAAGCCAGCCTTTGTAACAAGAGTAAAATCTTGTCTC
>NW_022196898.1:39145404-39183774 GCF_008632895.1 Mastomys coucha | reverse complement strand
TGAGTTCGAGGCCAGCCTAGTCTACACAGTGAGTTCCAGGGCAGCCAGGACTATACAGAGAAACCCTGTCTCGAAAAAAACCAAAAAAATAAAAAATTAAATAAATAAATAAATAAATAGAAAAGGATAGATGCCAGGTTAGCTCAGTGGGTTAAACCACCTAACTTCACAATACCCAGTACCACATGGTTAAGAGAGAAGACTTCTAAAAGTTGTCCTCTGGCCTCCACCGGTGATCAGTGGCATGTGAGCCATCTCCCCTCTACTCACTGTGATTGTCTACCCTTACACTAAAACAAAGAAAGAAAGAAAGAGAAAGAAAGAAAGAAAGAAAAAAAGAAGGAAAGAGAGAAAGAAAAAAAGAAAGAAAAAAGGAAAGAAGGAAAGAAAGAAAGGAAGGAAGGGAGGAAGGAAGGAAAGAAAGAAGAAGGAAAAGGAAATTATAATGATCTCACAACTCCAATGTGATCCTGCCTCAACCAATCAACCAACAACAAACAAGCAAATTAGAAACACACAGTGATACCTTGCCTCAAAACAAAACAAAACACCTAATGAACAAGCCAGAAATACACAATGAGAACCTGCTTTAAAAAAAAAAAAAGTGAACAAACAAGCAAACAGCTCAAAATTAGAGCGCTGACTTCATCAGATCCTCCAACTCTCCTTTAATATTGTTCCACCATCTGATAACTCCTGATGGCAAGAAGTCAGCTTTAAGTGTGCGGTAAGAAAAATAGAATTTACCGGGTGGTGGTGGCACACGCCTTTAATCCCAGCACTTGGGAGGCAGGGACAGGCAGATTTCTGAGTTCGAGGCGCCAGCCTGGTCTACAGAGTGAGTTCCAGGTCAGCCAGGGCTATACAGAGAAACCCTGTCTCGAAAAAAAACCAAAAAAAAAAAAAAAAAAGAGAGAGAAATAGAACTTATTGGACACATCACTAGATAGATATATGGTACTTTGGGGTTTTTTGTTTGTTTGTTCGTTTGTGCTTTTTTGTTGTTATTTTCAAGACAGGGTTTCTCTGTGTCACTTTGGCTGTCCTGGAACTCACTTTGTAGACCTTGAAGCCAGAGCTGTCTGCCTCTGCCTCTTAAATGCTGGGATTAAAGCCATGTACCACCCACACCCACCTATTTTTGCTATCGAAACAGAATCTTACGTAGCCCAGGTTGGCCTTGACCCCAGAGACACTTCGGGTAAGCCTCTTGAGCATTGAAATTACTGGCATGTACTCCCACACCAGACTCTGAAACAGCTTTTAAGCTACACTGATACAGTATCAGCTACTCAGGAGGCCACCCTGAGAAATGAGACCTTCTCACTCCAGTTTCAAAACACAAAACTAGACGTAAAACGAATAGTTTAAAGAAACAATAAGATCTCAAACCAAAAGCAAACATTTGGCTAATGCATGGCAGTTTCCCTGCCTTGTGTGTCCCTGCATGGGTTAGCAGGATCCTCAAAGTGCTGCAATGTGTAGAGCGGTTCCAGGATCCACATAGGCCAATTGCAGAAGTGGCTGCCAGGGAGTAGAGGCCTGGTCCATAGGCTACAGGTTATTGTCTGCCTAAGTAATAACTTGGGACCTCAGAACCACGAGGTAAACAAACTCAAACCCAAACAAACTCTGTGCCTCTGTGCGGTTGCTATCCTCAGCGCTGAAACTTTAGTTCAACTTTCCTACAATGTAACGAGGGGCCTCTCTGGCTGGAACCCTGAGCGGCTGCCAAATTACTTCTGGGACTCTTCTGCTGGTCTATTGTTGCTAATCGCAAGGGCGTGAGCTCGAGGTAGTCAGCCATTGGCTAGAAGCCCGGCTCTAAGTCTTCAATGTCCAGTTAGGATTCACAGGTGGCAGAATGCCAAGTGGTGCTGGGGGCCGGAGCAGGGATGGGGTGCCTTCAAAATCTTGGCTTCTTTCTCTACCCTGAGATGGGTCTCCCACTTGTAAAGACTGTGGTTTCGAAGCAGACACTTAAGAATCCTGTGTATCAGTCACTACTATCTCAGTTCCTTGCTGACGAGACAAGCCCTCAGCAAGATCTACTAGCACTGGGAAAACTGACAGAAAGGGTGTGGGTACCTATAGTTTTATTTCCGTTTGCATTTGGACATCGTCTTAATATTACTCCCAGATGCAAGCCCCGACAGTGCTTCCTGGCCAGGTGCAACCCTACCCTCTCCTTTCCCCCACCCCTTCCTACCCCAAACTCCACGGACAGCATTGGTGGGCGGGGTTTGACTGGGCAGGACCAGGATACAAGATCCTGGTGGAAAGAAAAGGTGTAGTGTTTGGGACTTCAGCGGGCTAGGCTGGTTTGGCAGAGCAAAGCTCTTCGAACAACAATTGAAGAAAAAAAAAAGGTACTACCCAATGGGGCTCTTTTTCTGAACCCAAAAGATAAGGCCTGAAAGTGTGTTCTCCTCCGAGGGGCTGCCTCGTGTGAGCAGAGGAAAGGAGAGAATGCAGAGGAGCAAGTAGCTTCAGAGGGCAGCCACCACCTTCCTTATAACTTTCCCTCTCACCTTCCTGCAGAACCATGGAGTTCGGGTGCCCTGAGTTGCTGGAGCCCCCAGAAGATATCTTCTCGACAGGATCCTGCCTGGAGCTGGGATTGAACGGTTCCCCGTCAAAGGTCCCGGCAACCAGGCTACAAGAACAGGGGCCGCAAAGCCGGGAGATGAGTAGAGGCTGTAGCCAGTCTATTCAATGGAAGTGGGAGTTAGGTTGAGAAAACTCTGACTAGAAAGAAGCCTTAAGTCGTCACAAAGAAAGAGTTCTGATAACAGAGGCCACGAAATAGACGCGTATTGTTACTCTTCCTATGTCCAAGAAGGGAAAGCACCAAAGCAGCAGTAAGGATCTAAGACTACTGTCAGGTAAGACTGTCAGAGTTCCTTTTTGCGGACATGTGTACCCTTTCCTCCTATAGGGCCTTCGGAAGAGTGAACCTGACGATTTCCTGAACCTCTTTATCGATCCCAATATGATATACTGCTCAGAAACATCTGGTAGTGACGGTGGGGTCTCTGAAGATCCTGGCTCCCCTGCCCCACAGGCCCCCAGTTCCCCTCCCCTCTATGAGGTTGTCTATGAGGCAGGGGCCCTCCAGGGAACTCAGCAAGAAGCTGGGCCAACCTTTGGACTCATCTCCATCCAGATAGGTCAGTGTACTTTTTGGAAATAGGGCAATGGCCCTTTCAGGGCCCAGCCCTGGTCCTGAGATTAAAGGCAGAAGGTTCCCAAACTGTGCCACTGCCCAGTCCCCGCCTTTTGATTCCTTTGTCCCAGTCTCTGTATCTCTCTTCAGATCAGTGGAGCCCAGCACTTATGGTACCTGATGCCTGCACAGTCAGTGGACTGCCCTCTGATGCCCGCAGGCATATCCTGCCTAGAGTCAGCACTGTAGGCCCAGCACCTCCTGCAGACGTAGTAAGTGTTGATGCCAGCCAGAACTGGTGTTCCCCCAGGATACACACATGCCCTCATATGAATCAGAGTGTAGGGGGAGAGGGAGGAGGAACTAACGAGGAATTGGTTTGCCCCACTTTTGGTGGCAGTGGGTTTGAAGGCCAAGGACAAACAAGCAATTCTTTTTTCTTTTCTTTCTTTTTCTTTTTTTTTTTTTTGGTTTTTCAAGACAGAGTTTCACTCTTGTAGACCAGGCTGGCCTGAAACCCAGAGATCTTCCTGCCTCCCAAGTGCTGGGTATTAAAGGCGTGTGCCACCACTGCCCAGCTTGCTTTTTTTTTGGGGGGGGGGCAGCAACAAGCAATTCTAAGAGCAGGAAAGTATTGGGCCTGGAGAGCTATTGGGGATTAGGGTGGTAAGAAATCATTTAAGTCTTAGCAGGTACAATGAGGGAACCCTCTGTCAGAGCTCTAGACTCGGTGCGCATTTCTATTCAGTCAGAGGTACTCTTTCAGCCTTGGTCAGGACCCCTGGGAATCCAGCTGGTTAATGAGGACAGGGTGATAGCGAGCAGCAGTGGTGTTTCACTAGAAGAGCTGCCCTTTGGCCAGTGCTGCAGTGGAGTACCCTATCATGTACCTTTCCAAGATAGGCTAGACTGCTGCTGTACAGACCAAGAGAGGCCAGAGTCAGGCCATAGTCCTCTCTCTGCCGTGTGCACCTTGTGTCCAAAGGCAGGGAACAGAGTCCTAGCCAACCTCTAAAGCCATGCTTGAAGCTGGGACCAGAAGGCACACTAGGGGTTTGTATATCAGCACAGGGTTTGTGCTTGTTTTACTTCTAGATGAAGCCCTCTGTGCTTCATTCTCAAGAGATCTTGATTACAGAGATTGGAAGAAACACACTATTAAAACACTTGGAGGCTGGAGGCAGAAACAGGCGGATTTCTGAGTTCGAGGCCAGTCTATAGAGTGAGTTCCAGGACAGCCAGGACTGTACAGAAAAACCCTGTCTCAAACAAAACAAAAACAAAACAAAACAAAACAAAAGCAAAACCCAGACTCAGAGAGCTGGGTCATAAGGAGAGAGCCCTTGCATGTGAGCATGAGGACCTGAGCTGGGAGATCAGATCCCCAGCACCCACATAAGCGGGCATACATTCCCTTAACCCCCATGCCCTGAGGGGTTGAAACAGGACCACTGGGGCTTGCTGATTGCCAGGCTAGCTCCAGGGCCCGTGAGAAACTCAGTCTCAAAGAATAAGGTAGAGACTGATATAGCAGGGTACCTATGGGATCTCTTTGGCCTCTGGTCACATGCACCATGATTACACACACACCAACACACACATACACATTTATTGTATACTATATGCAAGGGAGGAGGATGGCACACGCATGCCATAACTTATGTGGCAGTCAGAGGACCACTTTGGACTTGGTCCTTTCCTTCCATCTTTAAATGGATTCCAGAGATTAAACTCAGACTGTATGTAAGTCTTGTGTAGCAAATGCTTTAATCTGTTGAGCCATCTTGCCAGCCCCAAACTAAGTTACTCTTAAATTACAAAGTGAAGTTATAAGCTGAGTGTGGTGGTACACACTGGAAACCTCTGCACTTGGGAGGTAGAGGCAGGAAGAGCACCACAAAGTCAGGGCCAGCCTACTCTACACAGTGACAGCCTAGCTCAAACCAACCAATCCAGGAGCTGGAGAGACGGCTCAGTGGGTAAGAACACTAGCTGTGGGGGCTGTGAGATGGCTCAGCGGGTAAGAGCACTGACTGCTCCACCAAAGGTCCTGAGTTCAGATCCTAGCAACCACATGGTGGCTCACAAACCATCTGTAATGAGATCTGACGCCCTCTTCTGGTGTGTACTTATTTATAATAATAAATAAATCTTAAAAAAAAAAAAAAGAACACTAGCTGCTTTGCCAGGAGACCCAGGTTCAAGTCCAGTTCACAATCATCTGTAACTCCAGTTCCAAGGATCCAACATCCTCTTCTGGCCTCCATGGGCACCATGCATACAAGTAAATACTCATACACATAAAATTAAAGAAAAAAAAATCTGGGCATGGGTGGTACACTCCTTTAATCCTAGTACTCAGGAGGCAGAGACAGGCAGATTTCTGAGTTGGAGGCCAGCCTAGTCTACAGAGTGAGTTCTAGGACATCTAGGACTACACAGAGAAACCCTATCTTGAAAAACTATACCAAGGGGCTGGAGAGATGGCTCAGTGGTTAAGAGCACTGACTGTTCTTCTGAAGGTCCTGAATTCAATTCCCAGCAACCACATGGTGACTCACAACAAAAAGTTACAAACGCTGTAAATCTTTCTTTTTTTTTTTTTTTTTTTTTTTTTTTTTTTTTTTTTTTTTTTTTTTTTTTTTTTTTTTTGGTTTTTCGAGACAGGGTTTCTCTGTAGCCCTGGCTGTCCTGGAACTCACTCTGTAGACCAGGCTGGCCTCGAACTCAGAAATCCGCCTGCCTCTGCCTCCCAAGTGCTGGGATTAAAGGCGTGCGCCACCACCGCCCGGCTGTAAATCTTTCAAAGAGGAATATTAGGACCAGCAAGATGGCTCAGTGGGTAAAGGCGCTAGCCGCCAAGGCTTACAGTTTTGATCCCTAGAACCCACATGGTAGAAGAGATCTCATTTCTGAAAGTTATCTTTTAGTCTCCACACATGCCCACACAGATATACAAGAAGACAAACACACGTGAAATGAATAACTGGATTGTCAGTGAGAAGGCAGGATCTTCAGCTGATGGCTCCACTTAACTAGAGACCATCTACCCTTCCCACACACAGCGCTCGAGAAGTCAGGCCGGCTACCCTCGGAGGCCCCTTCTCTTGGGGCTGGAGAGATGGTGGTGGCTCAGTGGTTGGGAGCATGAGGATCTAGGTTCCATTTCCAGCTCACTCGCACATGGCAGCTCACACCTGTCTGTAACTCTCAGTTCCAGGGGATCCGACACCTTCACACAGACATACATGCAGGCAAAATGCCAATGCACATAAAATAAAAATAAGTAGAAGGAAGGAAAGTCCTTGTCTGAGGGTGGGCAGCTTGACCTAACAGGTGGAGCTTAGAGCCGGGGATGATGAATCACATATTCCTGTGCTTGACAGGCCAACAAATGGTTTCCAAAGGGAAGTTAATGGCGAAATTGTTTACCTGACATAAGGAAATTCAGCAAAGCTCACCATAGTGAATTCATATTTATAAGTTCTCTTCTGATTGTCCTGAGATACCAAAACAGGCCCTTATTAGCTTGGTTGTAATGTATTGTCAAGATTCTGTGTGGACAAAATAACGTCACTCTCCTTCCTCAGCTTCAGGAAGGCCCCTTGGCTTGCCATGGAACCTGTCCAAATGACCTTTTTGCCCTGACCTTACCTTATCACTCAGTGCAGACAGAAAGCCTTTTCCTGAAAGCAGGCTGAGGAAGAGGAGTAGTTTGGGCTTTGGAAGCAGGTGACCTTGACCCCACTCATCTTCTGCCATTCCTCCCAGCTGTCCTGCCAACATCTGTTCCTGACAGATGAAGAAAAGCAACTGCTGGGGCAAGAAGGGGTTACTCTGCCCTCTCACCTGCCCCTCACCAAGGTAACAAGGGTCCCCAAAGGGTGTCCCCATCACAGAAGCTCCACTCAACCTCAAGAGAGCCTGGATCCCAGGAGACAGTTGGGGAATTGTGGGAGGCTAACGGCCCTGCACTGAACACCCTGAACCTCCAGGCAGAGGAGAGGATACTCAAGAAGATCAGGAGGAAAATCCGCAACAAGCAGTCAGCTCAGGACAGCCGGCGGCGGAAGAAAGAATACATAGATGGGCTGGAGAGCAGGTAGGTTTGGGTGGCATCTGGGCCCCCTTTCTCACCAAAGCATGTTAAGGGGCCATCTGTCAAGTCTGCTCTACTTCTCCACTCTTCCTAGAGTGGCAGCCTGCTCTGAACTGAATCAGAAACTACTGAGAAAGGTCGAGGAGCTGATAAGGCAGAACATGTGAGTGGTAGTGTCTGGATGGAGGGAGGGGAAGAGCCAGCCACGGGAAGCCGGAAGCCATTCTCGGGCTGACTCTCCCTTCTTCTCCTAGCTTCTTGGTGGAGCAACTCCAGCAGATGATGCAGCTCATTGCTCCGACCTCCAGCAGAGCTGCCCAGACCAGCACCTGTGTCCTGGTACCATCCGGGTGTTCTTTACTTCCCCTCTCCCACCTCTGCCACCCTCTACACTTCCACCTAATGAATACCTGCCCTGCTCAGCCCTGCTCTCCGAACTTTGACACCTCAATGACCCTCTGTTCCCTAGGCCTTCCTCCTCTGTTGTCCCCAAAGCCCAAATGCCCTCTTGATCCTTTTCAGATTATTTTTTCGCTGGCTCTCATCATCCTGCCCAGTTTCAGCCCCTTTCAGGGGCAACCAGAAGCTAGACCTGAGGGTTATCAGCCTCATAGAGGTAAGAGGCAAGGGCACAGCAGGCCCCAAGGATGAGCCACAAGACTCTATTCTCCAAAAGTCAAAAAGTAGGAGTTCTGGGCCAGTCTCCTACCCAAGCAAATGGTCTACCATTACACTTTCTCCTCAGTGATTTCCAGAAATATCTTGACTCATGAGGACAGGACAGAAAGCCTGGAGAGTCCGGTGCTAAAGTCCAAACTGGAGGAGCTACCTGAAGTCCCAACTGCAAATGGTTCAACAGAGACACATCTGAAGGTGCAAGTGAAGGCCAGACCCCCTGGGCAGATCAGGGGAATGGTGCTTGCAGATGAGATGTGAGCCAAACACTTTCCAATCACACAAGACTCCACATAGGTTTCCCTGTCACCTTTCATCTCGTGGCAGGGCACCTCACAATGCTTGTCATACATTTGTGATTTCATTTCTTCTTTGTGGGTAAGGTCAAAGGGAAACAAGTTTTGACTTGGAAATAAACCTCCTAGCTCAAATTCTATTCCAAGTTTTTCACTATGTAGCCTAAGCTGGTCTCGAACTCTTGATTTGCCTACAAGTATATAATACCACATCCAGCTTGGAAATTGTGTTTATTATCGTGTATAAGTGTATTATTATATATATGAGTAGTATAATACACATGTGAAGGTCCAAGGGAAACTTTTGGTTTTCCTATCACCATGTATGCCAAGAACCAAACTCAGGTCATCAGGTCTATGCAGCAAACATTTTTAGACATTCTTACTTATGTATATGTGTTTCTATGTGAGTTCATAATGTATGTGGCAATGGATTCCCACGGAGCACAGTCTTCTGGGAAAGCAGCAAGCTGTCTTAATTGCAGCCATCTCTCTAGCCACTGCACCAAGCACCTTAATGCCTAAGCCCCTCTGCCAGCCCAGACATTTTATAGAAGAGATGGCAGACTGGCTCAGTAGCTAAGAACATTTGTTACACAGAAGACCTGGGTCTGGTTCATAGGGCTTTCTTGGTGACTCGTAGCCATTTATAACTTTAGTTCCAAAAGATCCAATGATCTTCTTCTAACCTCTGAGGGTATCAACCAGACATGCACATGGTTTGTATGCATGCAGGTAAACCATCTGCACACACAAAAGAAAAGATAAATCTAAAAAAAAATTTACCAAAAAGAAAAAAAAAAAAAAAAAAAAAAAAAAAAAAAAGGCCGGGTGGTAGTGGCGCAAACCTTTAATCCCAGCACTAGGGAGGCAGAGGCAGGTGGATTTCTGAGTTCAAGGCCAGCCTGGTCTACAGAGTGAGCTCCAGGACAGCCAGGGCTATACAGAGAAACCCTGTCTCAAAAAACAAAAAAAAAAATAAAAATAAAAAATAAAAAAATAAAAAAAAAATTAAAGCAATAAAAGGGAAGGGAGAGGTAATAGTTACTTGCTAAATCGTAGTTTATCTTCTCTCACTGTACCTAGGACTTCTTTCCCCATATTAAAGTTTTTTGGTTTGTTTGGTTGTTTTGTTTTTTTTGAGACATGGTTTCTCTGTGTAGCCCTGGCTGTCCTGGAACTCACTCTGTAGACCAGGCTGGCCTTGAACTCAGAAATCCGCCTGCTTCTGCCTCTCAAGTGCTGGGATTAAAGGCGTGCGCCACCACTGCCCTTGTGCATATATGCGTGAGTTTGTTTATGCGTGAGTTTATGTGCGTCACTTACTGCAGGCCCATAGAGGCCACAGAGTACTAGAGCCCCTGAAACTAGAATTATAAGTGACTGTGAGCCACTGGACTTGGGAGATGGGAACCAAACCCAGATCCTCAATAAGAGCAGCAAGTGCTCTTTTTTTTCTTTTTCTTTTTTTAAAGATTTATTTTATGTATATGAGTACACTATAGCTGTCTTCAGACACACCAGAAAAGGGCATTGGATCCCATTACAGATGGTTGTGAGGTACCATGTGGTTACTGGAAATTGAACTCAGGACCTCTGGAAGAGTAGTCAGTGTTCTTAACTACTGAGCCATCTCTCCAGACCCCAGCAAGTGCTCTTTAGCACTGAGCCAACTCACCAACCCTTTTAAATTTAATTTTTTGAGACAGGGTCTTACTAAGTATTCCTTGCTGGCCTGAAACTCCATCTGTGGTCCAAGCTGGCCTTGAAGTCACAGATCTGCCTCTCTCTGCTGCCCAAGTGCTAGGATTTAAGCATCACCCACCTCACCCAGCCCTCCCCAAGCCAAATTATCAAACAGAAGGAAACTGTTTTACTCCTTTATTTCCTTTTCCTTTTTAAAGACAAGTCTTACTATGTAGTTCAGCCTAGCCGGCCTACAAATTTACCAAGGATTCTCCTGCCTCATCCTCTCAAGTGCTAGGATTACAAGTCTGTGTCATGTCCAGCTCAATTTTGCTTTTTATTGTGCTCATTAACGGTCTGGGGAAGTCATTGAAAATGCTACTACCACAAGGCTTACTAGTGCAAATTAGCCCGCTGAACTTTCTCCATCTGAGATATAGTCCGTAAGATCCACCATAATACAGTTGAATTCAGCTATATGGACTCAATTTGCTTCCGGACTTTTTCAAGAGCCTTTCTGTCCAGTTGTCGCTGACGAATGATGACAAGGCAGGCGAAGACTAAAGCTACACCCACCACGATGCCTTCGAATTTCCAGAATAAGTGTTGTTCCAGCAAGGCCGAACGGCAGCTGAGGGCAGAAAAGGATAGTCATTCCCAGGGAAAGTTGGTTTCTCTTAATTACTGTTCTCCACTTCAGCCTACCCAAAACACTATCTAAAAGTAAGAGAAACTGTAGTCAGTCATGTCTGTAGTCTCTGATGAGATAAGCAGAGCAGCATTAACCAATTTGATTGCTCTTTTTCCTTTTCTGATAAAGTCTCACAGGGTGGTGGTGGTGTATGCCTTTAATCTCAGCATTGGGGAGGCAAAGGTGTAGAGATCTCTGTGAGTTCAAAGCCAGCCTGGACAGCCAGATCCATACAAAGAAACCCTGTCTCAAAACCAAAACAAACAAAAGGTCTCAAGTAGTTCAAGCTGACCTTGAACTCCCCAAATCCTCTGCTTCTACTTCCCACATGCTAGGATTACAAGCATGTACTATCATGCTCAACTCTTCCTCCTTAAAAAAAAAAGTTACATTTTTTTGTTATGTTGTGTGTGCACACACTCATGCCAAGGAAGAGGTTGCCATTGTCCCTGTCTGACAACACGCACACCCACAGACACACACACACACACACACACACTCCCCAGTCAGAAGACAACTTGCTGAAATGAGTTCTATACTTCTAGCATCTGAGTTCTGAGGTTCAAACTCAAGTTGCTGTAGATTTATTAATTTTCTATGTATGACTGTTTCCATGCATGCATATGTGTATGTATATGTGTATGTACATGTACCATGTGTGTGCCTAATGCCTAAGGAGGCCAGAAGAGGGTGCTGGATACCTGGGCACTGGAGTCAGACTTTGTAGGTGCTGAGAGCCGAGCCAGGGTCCTCAGCAACAGTGGTGAGTGCCTTTAATCACTGAAGCATCTAATCAGGCTCTCTTAGAGATATATCTGCCTTTGCCTTCTGAGAGTGCGGAGATCAAAGATGTGTGTTATTACACCTGGCTTAACCACTTACTTACTTGAGATAGGGACTCACGATATAGCCTTGGCCAACTAAACTCCTCCCCTACGTAGACCAGGCTGGTGTTGATCTCAGTCTCCTCCTACCTCCTGAGAACTGGGATTCAAAGAGTAACACCCACCCCACCACCCCAGGACTTTACTAATGAGCTACATTCCCCACGCCCTGACCGAATTCTTTGATTGGAGAACCTAACCAATAACATAGTGCTGGAGACTGGGACTAGGAACAAGGGGTAATTTGGCTCACACCTCCTCCTCTTTCCAACATGCCAAACTACACCAAGGCTGGGAGATAGCTACCTAACGTAACAGGATCAGGAGGTTACCACAGGGTAGAGAAACAAGCCTTACCTTTTGAATTCATTCCTCTTAGATGAACTGCATGTGATTTTTTCCACATACCCTGTAGAACCACACTCAGGTGTTGTTTTCTACCAAAAGAAATAGCCAAAAGGACGTCAGGAAGAAGTAAGCAAGAAAGAGAAGGCCTGCTGTTCAGAAAGAGCCAGAGCTGGCGGACAGCACAGAGCTAATGAAAAGCTCTGATGTGGGTGGTAGGAGGTAAGGAGAAATTCCAAGATCTTTTGTATTAAAAAATATGAGCAGAGCAGGACACTGCCATTGGTGTGGAAAAGCCGTATTTTCAGAGGGAAATTAAGTTCAAGTAGCCAAGATTAATAAATTACATCTATGTGGTGAGACGAGAGAAACAACTTCCTCAGGTTGTCCTCTGACTTCTGTGGCACATCACCCACACAAAAGGAATATAAGACCAGCCTGGCCTACATAGGGAGTTGTTCCAGGTCAGACAGTGCTACATAGTGAGACATTGTCTCAAAAAAAAAAAAAGGGGGGGGGGCTAGAGATATGGCTCAGTAGTGAAGAACACTGGTTGCTCTTAGAGAGGACAGAGCTCCATTCCCAGCACCCACATTTGAGCTCATAATCTTTTCTAACTCTGATTCCAGGAGATCTGATGACCTCTTCTGGATTTTTAGGGCAACACACACACACACACATACACACACCAAATACACGTGCATTCAGGGAAATGAAATGAAACAAACAAAAAATAAGTATGATTTGAACATAACCTAAGAGTCTGAGAAGAAGACACAGTAGGCATGCTTACAAAAACAAAAAAAAAAAAAACAAAAACAAAACAAAACAAACCCCAAATACTCACAATCTGGAAGTTAGAACACGGAGTACACTCTTCAGTCACCACAAACTCTTCTACCAACCAACATGGTGAAGTTGAAGTGCTCACTAAAAGGAGAGAGAAAAACGGCCAGCCGAAGACCATTCAAAAAACATTTCTCTCAAAGGCTCTGCCCATCTAGCTTCCCAACATAGTGCTTGCCCTCATTCCATGGGGCACCTCCTTTTTCTATCTGTGTTCTGGGTATACTAAAAAGACATTAGAAACAAGCCATAGAGGTACAGGGTTCTCGGGCAATCACCCACCTGATAGCTTCTCCTCGCGCACCGGAGCCTCTGCTTCGCTGCAGGTAGGGAAAGGGGGTAAGAGCAAAGGTGAGCTCGCAGAAAACAGCGCCTACCCACTTTGGACGTCAGTGGATGAGGTGTCCCGGTTCCTGAGGGCGTAGACTATGGGGTTCGCCTGCGATCTCCTTTTCTCTCCCCAGTACCCACTTACCAGAGTTTTAAGGTTAAAGCGCACAGCAACCAACAGAGGTGGCCGCCCCGGGGGAGGCCACGCCTCCCGGCGCCCGCGAGCATGGAGCGGTCAGGGTCGCACCTGTTGCAGCAGACCTCCCTGAGGTTCCAGCTCAGAGCAGCCAAATGCCAGAGTTCTCAATCTGGGCCACCTAGAGCTCTATTGGAACGGCCTCGTGACCACAGCGAGGATAATCCATGTGGATGTCTTGGCTAGAAGCAGGAGGTCCTTGTGGGGACGCAGGCGGTCGGAAGAAGGGCACGCGGGTCCGGACCTAGTGCCCGTGCCCCTCGGCCTCGGGCTCGGGAGCGGCCATCTTGCTCGCGGAGGCTCCTGGTCCCGGCACTAGCAACACCGACTCTTCCCGGGTGCTCTTGTCTGTCTCCTGCCGTAGTCGTTCCGGACTCGGTGGCAACTGGATCTCACTGCGTTTGCGCAGAATCACGCGACACTCCAGCTGGGCGCCGCGCGGCAGTGTGGTCCTTGTAGTGTTTGCGGAGCCGGCTGGGCCGCTGGTATAGATTTCGTTAGTTCTGGGTTCGCTTCTCCCTGATAATAACAATGTCAAGCATTGTCTATTTAGAATCTAGAGAGCGGGGAGGAATAAAAAGGGGCAATACGCCGCTCTGTCTGGACTTGGGGCTTCATCAAAACTTTGGTCTCACCATTAGGCTCTTGACACCCTCCCCATTTCTTTTTTTTTTTGTTTTTTTTTTTTTTTTTTTTTTGTTGTTTTTTCGAGACAGGATTTCTCTGTATAGCCCTGGCTGTCCTGGAACTCACTCTGTAGACCAGGCTGGCCTCGAACTCAGAAACCCGCCTGCCTCTGCCTCCCAAGCTGCGCCACCACCACTCGGTGAGATTTTTAATATTTATTTGGTTGGTTGGTTGATAGTTATTTCTCTGTTTGTCCTGGAACTTGCTTTGTAGAGCAGGCTGGCTTCGAACTCAGAGATCTGCCTGTCTCTGCCACCCGAGAGCTGGGATTAAAGGCATGTCACTTCTTTGCCTGACTAGAGTGTAGAGAATTTAAATTGAAAGTATTATTGGAGCTAGATTTAGGAGCTTTTCAGCTATTCGGTTGGTGTAATGGTGGCTCAAGCTTTTAGTATTCAGGAGGCAGGTGGAGTTTGAGACCAGCCTTGTCAACATAGCAAGTTCCAGGCCAGCCAGAATTAGATGATGACAGAATTGAACTTCTGTCTAGAAAGGAAGAAAGGAAAAAAGAAAGAAGAAAGAGAAGAAAAAACATATCTGTTCTGCTGAAGAGGTGGCTCAGTGGTTAAAAGCCTAGCTGTTCTTCCAGAGGATCCAGGTTTGATTCCCAGCATCCACAGGGACTCACAACTACTTGTAAATAGTTAATTCTAGGAGATCACACATTCTCTTTTGGACACCACAGGTACCAAGCATGCATAGGATGCACACCAAAGTGCACGCACGCACGCGCGCACACACACACACACACACACACAAAATAATTTTTTAATAAAAAATTCTTCCCTAGAATGTGACTAAGATGTTAATCTTACTGGGTGTTGTGGGACAGGCCTTGAATGCCAGCACTTGGGAGGCAGAGGCAGACAGATCTTTGAATTTGAGGCCAGCCTGGTCTACAGAGCGAGTTCCAGGGCTGCCAGGACAGGGTTTCTCTGTGTAGCCCTGGCTGTCCTGGAACTTACTCTGTAGACCAGGCTGGCCTGGAACTCAGAAATCCGCCTGCCTCTTGCCTCCCAAGTGCTGGGATTAAAGGCATGCGCCACCACTTCCCGGCTGGAAATATTTAACTCTAATAAAATTTCACCTTGAATTTAAGGGGAAAGCAGGCAAGTTTTCCCCCATAAGTCAGAGTCCTGTCTCAAAAATATAATACATCTTTATGTTGTGTGGGTTCATGTGAGTGCTTTTGTGCCATAGTGTGCTCATGGAGGTCCAAGGACAATTTTCTAGAAGTTTCTGTTCACCTTAAGGTAGGATCTTTTTCCGGAGCTGTGTTCTTCCTGGGAATTCTCCTGTTTCCACATCCTACCTTGTTTAGGAATGCTGTGGTTGTAGAAGTGACTTAGCATCTGGCTTGTTTGTTTGTTTGTTTGGAGATAGGGTTAGCATCTGGCTTTTTTCAAGGTTCTGCCAGGCTGTGCCCTCCCACCCTACATCTTGACTGAACTCATGTTGTCAGGCTTCATGTCTGACACTTTTATACATTTTTTTCTTTTCTTTTTTTTTCTTTTTTTTTTTTGTTTTTGTTTTTGTTTTTGTTTTTTTCAAGACAGGGTTTCTCCGTATAGCCCTGGCTGTTCTGGAACTCACTCTGTAGACCAGGCTGCCTGGCCTCAAACTCAGAAATCCACCTGCCTCTGCCTTCCAAGTGCTGGGATTAAAGGCGTGGGCCACCACCGCCTGGCTTTTACCCAACTTTTCAACAAATAATTTTGTTTATTTAAGACCACATGTCATTGTGTAGTGCAGGCTGATATAAATAGCTGAGGTATGGGACTCCCATGGATGAGGCTAGACTAAGCTATATCAGGAAACTGTCTCAAAGGAGAGAATAAAAGAAAATGAAAGAAGGTAAAATATAGGCGGGGTCAGTGTATCCAGCCTGAACTTACTGATTTTTGTGCATTCATAGTTTTATTTGCTTTATTTTTCAGGAATTAAATGTTTATGTTACAGCACTTGGGAGACTGGAGGACCACTGCAAGTTCAAGGCCAGCCTGACCTACGTTGTGAGACCCAATGTGGTGGTCTGAATGAGAACAGCCTCCATAAGCACATATATTTGAATGTTTGGTCCCTAGTTGTTAGAACATTTTGGTAAGGATTAGGGGGTGTGGCCTTGTTGGAGGAGGTGCCATTGGGGTTGGCTTTGAGGCCTCAAAAGCCAACACTGCTCAGTTAGCTCTTTGCTTGTGGATCATCACAGCTACTGCTCTAGAGCCATTCCTGCCAGCTTGCTTCCATGTTTCCCACCATGATGGTCATAGACTCTAACACTCTGAAACTGCAAGTGAAAGGCTGGAGAATCTTAGAATTTGAAATGAGGGCATTTAATAGAAATGTATGTATAATGTGTAACCTTTACTTAAAAGGGGGCATGGAAAACCTCTGCCACAAACCAAAAAAGGGTGGAGTAGCTAGTTCCAGGAATTTGGCTAACTGAGAGCCTCAGGGTTCTGGTTCCCGATACCTGCCCCTCCTGGCTGATCCACAATGAGGGCGGAACTAGGAATGAAGGTCTACTGGTTTATGGGACTCTCCACCCCGTGGACCAGTAGATAAAGAATACATTTTTTTTTTTTTTTTTTTTTTTTGGTTTTTCGAGACAGGGTTTCTCTGTGCAGCCCTGGCTGTCCTGGAACTCACTCTGTAGACCAGGCTGGCCTCGAACTCAGAAATCCTCCTGCCTCTGCCTCCCAAGTGCTGGGATTAAAGGTGTGCGCCACCACCACCTGGCCAAGAATACATTCTTAAAATGCATATGTTCCCCTCCCTAACTGAATACCTTGGCTTGGGTCCCTCTGAAATTTTCCACTGTTTTTATGTTTCCTTGGTAACCCTCTCCCCGCCCCCAGCTTGTGGTTTTTCCCTTAAATACCCCTCACTTCTTGTGCTTGGGGTCAGACTCCTCTGGCCAACAAGGTCACAAGATCGACCCCGGTACTGGTATCCCCAATCCCCAATAAACCTCATGTGATTGCAGCAAGTTCGGTCTCTCGTGAGTCATTGGGTGGTAGCGTCATCCCGAGACTTGAGTAAGGATCTCCCCAGTTCTGGGGGTCTTTCACAAGCAAGCCGCTAATGAACTCTTCTTTAAGTTGCCTTGGTTTTGCTACTTTGTGGGTTCTTTTTCTTCCACCCTTTACCCACCCCTCTTCTTCTGCCCTTTCAGCCTCCTAACACTAGGCGGAAGAGAAAAAAGAATAGAGGGGCAAGGGGGGACGATATTCTTAGACTATTTCCTGTGATTAGGGGCATCAAGTTCCTTGGAGCAAGTTTGATCTTCATCATCATTATATCTAATTTCTTCTTCTTATCTCTTTACTTAACAGTGTCCAATCCCCAGCTGGCCAACAGCCCCCTCTATTGGGGCAATAGAATTTATATATCTTCTGAAAAGTCCCCAGAATTCCAAACATCACACACTGGCAAAAACTAACTGCAGCTGGCAAAATCATGCCCCTGCTACAGCATGAGGCAAATCATAGGCAGCTTCTGTGAAGTAGCCCATACCCTCACACATGGGATTAAAACAAAAACTTATGGGCTGGAGAGATGGCTCAGCGGGTAAGAGCACTGACTGTTCTTCCGAAGGTCCTCAGTTCAAATCCCAGCAACCACATGGTGGCTCACAACCATCCCTAATGATATCTGACGTCCTCTTCTGGGGTGTCTGAAGACAGCTACAGTGTACTTACATATAATAAATAAATAAATCTTTAAAAAAAAAAACAACTTATTATAATAACATTTCTGTGTGTGTGTGTTTTTGGTTTTTGTTTTGTTTTGTTTTTTTCGAGACAGGGTTTCTCTGTATAGCTCTGGCTGTCCTGGAATTCACTCTGTAGACCAGGCTGGCCTTGAACTCATAAATCCACCTGCCTCTGCCTCCTGAGTACTGGGATTAAAGGCCTGAGACACCATGCCTGGCAAAAAACAAAAAACAACCAACCAAACAAAAAAACAAGAGCCATTTTCCTTTTAAAAGTTTGTCTACAGGGCTGGTGAGATGGCTCAGCAGGCAGGAACACTGACTGCTCTTCTGAAGGTAGTGAGTTCAAATCCCAGCAACCACATGGTGGCTCACAACCACCCACAATGAAATCTGATGCCCTCTTCTGGTGCTGTCTGAAGACAGCTACAGTGTACTCATTTATAATAATAAATAAAATAAATCTTTAAAAAAAAAGTTCGTCTACTTCTCTGCTTACCTGTGTCATCAAAAAGCTGTTTAGTGATTATTGTCTGGTACAAAGCAAATGCTCAGTAAATACAAACATAAGTGAATCTCTCCTGTGTCTCTTCCTTCCCTTCATATTGTGAAAAAAGGTTGTTTGTATTAAAAGATGGCAAGCCCATGATTGGCCAATATTTCTTAAGTCTAGCCCACCTTATAAAAGAATCTTTACTATATTAAAGAGATACCAAATTTCTTTACTCTTCTCTACCCGGTAAAGATTGTTTACAAAAAGCCTTGCTGCCCCAGGCAGTGGTGGCACATCTTTAATCCCAGCCTCCCAGCAGGCCTTTAATCCTTGGGAGGCAGAGGCAGGTGGATTTCTGAGTTCCAGGCCAGTCTGGTCTACAGAGTGAGTTCCAAGACAGCCAGGGCTATACAGAGAAACCCTCCCTGTCTTTGCGGGGGGGAGCCTTGCTGCATCCCCAGTAATGACCTACACTTGTGGCTGACCTTTTCCCTCTTTCTCTCATTTCCTTTTTGAGGATTCGTTTAAAAGTAGTCAATCTTAAAAGATTCTGAAGCTGAACTCCCAGCAGTGGGGTGAGGAGAGTCAGTCACCAACTGGCATTGGAACAAAACCCAAGGGAACTTTCAGTTTGGGTTGTGGCACACCGTTTTTACAAAAAGAAATCAGCTTGCTAGGTTACTCTCACTTTGTTCATGTATTTCTTTGTGCAACGCTGAAAATATTCTACTTTTTTTTCCCTTGGCTTTTCAAGACAGGGTTTCTCTGTATAACCCTGGCTGTCCTGGAACTCACTCTGTAGACCAGGCTGGCCTCGAATTTAGAAATCCGCCTGCCTCGGCCTCCCAAATGCTGGGTTTAAAGGTGTGTGCCACCACTGCCTGGCTAAAATATTCTACTCTTAACAAAACGAGCCCAACAAATACCTAAGTTGACTACATCAGAATCAAAGATGTCCCACACCTCCTTGCATAAACTATACTAAGTACTGCTGTTTCCTGAAGCTTGGTTTAAATCCTTCATCCTTGGGTTACTGTGTGATCAAGGCAAAGTTCTGTCCACTCTTGTAGTCCTCAGGAAACCACAGTGGAAAAAGAATGTCCATCCTTCAGGCTGCCCCTTGCTCTTTTCATCACCAGTGAAAGAGTTGGGGCAAGGAAGGAGAACCCAGCCAGATTCAAGTGAACCAATATCTTGGCGTGACAAAAATTGGATTTGAGTGAAGAACAATTCTGACAATAATGAAAGTAATGCAAATGGAACATTCATGCAAAACAGTGGCCTTTAATACTAACAAAGACCCTGCAGAGTGAGGGACCCTCGCAGTAGCGCCAAGTCTCTCCGGACCCTAACCCTGAACCAGGAATGGAGAGATCAGCATGTTGGCATTAATGTTGGACTGTCCAAGACCTGAGCCATTCATTTCTTCTTCCTTTCCTCTTCTCAAAGCCCTTCTGTTCACCTTTCATATCCTTGGTTCCTCCCCCTCCTTTCCCTGCCCCTTTCTTCCTTTCAGTCCTTATTTCTCCTTATTCCCATCATCTACCCCTCCAGGTGCCACCACAGTTCTCCCCTCTGTAATCCCCTCAGTCCACCTCCCTCAGGTCTAGCCTCCAGGTTCAGGGTGAATAGGAGGCAAGAAATGTTCCTCAGCCCAAGGAGCACTTGTTGCTGTTCTTCTTGTCAGATGTTTTCAGTTCAGTGCTTGAGGGCTTGTTGCTGTTTCCCTAGAATTAGGAAGGTAGAAAGATCAGGTGTATGAAGGGCTGGTGGGAGGATTAGTCTAAAAACTCAGGACACTTCCCCGCTCGCTCATCCACTCCCTCATCCTCCACCCCCACATTGAAACTCTTGGCATTTTTCCTCCTCCTCCTCAATCGTTTCTTCTTTTTTTTCTTTTTTTCTTTTTCTTTTTTAAATAAGACAGGGTTTCTTTGTGCAGCCCCGACTGTCCTGGAACTCATGCTGTAGACCAGGTTGGCCTTGACCACATAGAGATCAACCTGCCTCTGCCTCCCTAGTGCTGGCATTGAAGGTGTGTTCTCCACAGGTACTTTTGAGTTTAGACAGAGTAGAGGAGGATGAACTTGAACTCCTGATCCTTCTGCCAGCACATCTCGGTGCTGGGACCATAGGTGTGCAGTACCACAGTACACTCAAGTTGCTTCAGTTCTTGCAGACACGCGCAGTGGTACTCAGCCGAATCAACTCACCGATCTCCTGCCTCCTGTCTTGAGCAAGATGTCACGGGCCAGGGAACTGAAAGCCTAAAGGGGAAAATGGTTAGCCCAGGTTGAAGAAGGGGATAAACCTATTAGTTTTTTTATCTCTTGGAGGGTGACTCTCACCTCATCCACATTCACACTGGATTTGGCACTCGTCTCAAAAAATCGGATTCTGTGCTCTCGGGCCAACTGTAGGGGATGAGGTAGGAAGGAGAGAGCTGGATAAAGGGCAGAAGCAAAGCATTCAGCGATGCCTCCTCTCACGGGTCTCCCAGCCCTGCAGCAGACAGCCCAGCCTGACTCACCTTCTCAGCCTGCTCTTTCTGCACCTTCCGCTTGGCCTCCATGTCACACTTGTTTCCCAGAAGGAGGCGCTCCACTCCAGCAGAGGCATTCTGAAGAAAGCAAAACAAGCAGAAGGTAGGGCTTTCTTAGAAAGCTGAGGCAGGAGGATTGCTGTGAGCTCAAGACCTGCAAGACCTGCTTGAGTTACATGTTAAGTTTCACACCAGCTGGGGCTACTACAGAGTGAGAAACTCTGTCTCAAGAAGAAAACAAAAACAAACAAAAGAAAATGAAGGGAGGTTTGGGGCAGGAGCAGGCTCAGCAGTTAGGAGCACTGGCTCTTCTTCCAGAGGACCTGGGTTCAATTGGTGGCTCAAAATCATCTGTCACTCCAGTCCCAGGAGTCTGCCACCCTCTTCTGACTTCTGAGGGCACCACCAGGCTCTAGGTTTACAGATATACACTCAGGCAAAACACCCATACACATAAAATTAAACCTGGAGCCTGCCCATTCTAACACCCACCACCCTTCAGGGTCTACTTTGTTCCCGTTTCTTTTGGAGGCATCTTACCTCTTTGATGCTTTTCATCCAGTTCTGAATATTCTCGAAGGATTTCTCATCTGTGATGTCATATACGAGGATAATGCCCTTGGGGATGGTAAAGTTCACTTTGGAACATATTCCCACTTAGGTTTCTGTTGTCCTCTAAGTGACCATCCAAGTCCGGTCCATGAGTCTAAGCACAGGCCACATGGGGCTCTCTGCAATGTGCCCTGTGCCCTCCTGCTTTATCCCTGCATGCTCACAACCCTCTGTACTCAAGAAACTATGACTTTAGCCCATGTCCAGACCCACACCTCATATTACCATGGCTCCACGGTAATAGGCGGTAGTTATTGTCTTGAATCGTTCTTGGCCAGCCGTGTCCCTGAAGCAAAAGTTTTCACAGAGTGAGAGAGAAGCAAGAAGTCTCCAAGGGGGAAGTCTCTTCCTAAGGACTCAATTTTGCAATACTGTAGGTGGAGGCTGGGAGGAAAAGACTCAGGAAACCGTAAAGGGGCAAGGGAAAAGGACAGTTAGTTGGGTTGCTATTCAGAGGTTAAAGGCAGCCTGGGAAACAGGATGTCTCCTGTTTACTCATAGATGCCAAGCACTGTCTTAAGTATCACTTTATGTGTGTATGTCATCCTATCTAACTCTCACTGTGTCATTGTGAGGCATGGCTCATTGTCCCCATTTTATAAATGAAACAAATGTGCAGAGGGAGGCTGGGTAACTAATGAAGGTCAAGCAGAAGCTAAGCTGCAATACCAGGGTTGAGACCCTGTCTGCTGTCATACAGTAGACATACTGTAGACATACCTCACAGTACCTCGGCCTCCTTGAGATAGTCAGGCTACACCTCTGTATGTGACCTGTGCTCACTAGAACTTTTAAAGTTATTATTATATGTGTGTATGTTTTAAGATTTATTTAGCTGGGCGGTGGTGATGAACGCCTTTAATCCCAGCACTTGGGAGGCAGAGGCAGGTCTGAGTTCGAGGCCAGCCTGGTCTACAGAGTGAGTTCCAGGACAGCCAGGGCTGTACAGAGAAACCCTGTCTTGAAAAAAAAAAACAAAACAAAAAACAAAACAAAAAAACAAAAAAAAGATTTATTTATACTATATATATAAGTACACTGTATCTATCTTCAGCCACACCAGAAAAGGGAATCAGATCTCATTACAGATGGTTGTGAGCCACCATGTGGTTGCAGGATTTGAGCTCAGAAACTTTGGAAGAACAGTCAGTGCTCTTAACGGCTGAGCCATCTCTCCAGCTCGTGTGTGAGTGTTTTAAATAGGATCTCTCTACATAGCCCTGGCTGTTCTAGAACACACCCTATAGACCAGGCTGGCCTCAAACTTGCAGAGATCCACTTGCCTCTGCTTCTGGAGTGCTGGGACTCAAAGCATGTCTCAGTGTTTACACCCAGGTTGCTCTCTAAGATTTAGAGAGAGCAATAGACTAGGAGTCAAATTTGTGATTCTGTAATTAGAACTTTTTTCTACATCATAGCTCAAGTCATTTGTTTTTGAGACCAGAGAATGCTCTGGGTGAGGAAAAGACACAAATGAAGCAAAAGTGGGCCACCAGGAAGAGAGATGCAAGGCCAGCTGATAGCTGACTAAGCAAAATGGATAAATTAGGAGATGTACTGGACCAGGGGAAAAAAAGGAAAGAAAGCAAAACAGAAAGACCAACATGGTGCCAGATGCCTGCACACGCCTGTAACACCAGGACGCAGGAGGTGGGAACTAATAAAGGTCTTTCTTTCTCAGCTACATTAGTGAGTTCCAGGCCCTCCTGGGCTGCATGAGACTTTGTCTAAAAAAACAAAACAAAACAAAACAAAACAAAACAAAACACTCCCAAACCAAAACTAAACTGAAAAGAGAAAAAGTAAGGAAGAAGAATAAAGGGGGAGGGTGTGAGTGGGGGAGGGGCGGGTTCAAAGGGCAGTCTGGATAGGGGAGATGGTATCTTACTTACCAGACTTGAAGTTTGATCCTCTTCCCCTCTATGTCCACAGTTCGGATCTTGAAATCAATTCCTGGAGTGAAGGGTGTGAAGGCAGGTAAGCATGTGTGAATGTGTGAAAAGTATGGTGGGAGGGAGTGGGTGGCTGTGCCAGTTACTCTGCTGGGCAGGCACTTGAGGCAGTGACCTTGCTGGATGTGCAAGTGGGAGGGAGAGCTTTCCCACAGCTTTATTCCTATGGTAAGCCTACTGCTTTTCCTCAGATTTTATGACGTTTTGGAGAAAAGCGATGAAACTCCGGTGGGGTCAAAAGCTTGCCAGCTGACAACTTTCCCTTCCATCTCTACCTCACTTTCCTGTTCCTCTTCCCTCCTCCTCCCCCAACAGACCCTACTGGTCCTCCACCTGCCCTGCTAGCCACCCTGCTAGCAAGAAGAATGAGAAGGCAGCTGATTGAGTCTATGTGAATTAACTAGTGAGCTAAGCTTGGAAGTGACAGTCGGGGGTGGGGGTGGGTCCCTAAGAGTCCTCTGGAGAATTAGCTCAGAGAGGGAGAGGGAGAGGGAGAGGAAGTTTCCTTTTTGTCACTATATGAGATAAGGTTCTCAGTCAAGAGGAGATGAAGAAAGATGAAGAGGGGGAGGTGGGGGGGGGAAGGATATTCTTCTTACTGGAAGGCTGGGCACATCTCCCAGGCCTCTTGGGGGGCTCCAGAGAGAAGGATGGGTGCAGAAGCTTATTCAGAGACCCCCAAAGTCTCCTGGCTTCCACCTTCCTCACTCCCGCAGCACACCCAGCCACTCTCTGCAGTACCTTGCTGAGGGTAAGGAGGCTAGAAAGATGATTTGAAGGTGGGGCGGATGCTGCGGGTAGTTTGAAGCCCAGTGGGTCAGTAAGAGGCTAACAGAATTGGGAAGCAGGGAAAAGAGAAACTGGTGAAAAGATGGGGTGAAGAAGGAAGCAGATGGAAATGACAATAACCTATGTGGATTTAGAGACACTAGGGAGATAGTACCAAGAAACGAGGTGGGCGGCAGCAACTGGGGCTACCTGGAAACCTCAGAAAGGTTTGAGATTTTGAGTGTTATTCAGGGACATTATGGGGGATGGGTCTGGGGCAGGGGTCGAGAGACTGGAAATTAGTGTCTTTCTCTAAGGGGATCAAAAAAGTAGGTTCCTTACTCTTTCAGGAGCCCGTGTATGAGGGTGGGCGCGGGGCAGCGGGGTAGGTCTGGGGTCTGGGGTACAGCCAGTGGGCTCACCGATGGTGGAGATGTAAGTGCTGTTGAAGTTGTCCTCTGCAAAGCGAATGATCAGACAAGTCTTGCCCACCCCCGAGTCCCCGATCAGCAGCAACTTGAAGAGGTGGTCGTAGGCTTTAGCCATGGCGGACACTGGGGGCGCCGGGGGAGGGGTCGGGAAGAGCCAACACTGGTAGGCGGGATCGGAGGGTTGGCAGACAGAAACCGCCAGAGTCCCAGCCAGGAAGTTTTCTCCCTCTCCGCCCAGGCCCCGGGAAAAGAAGAGAGGCGGCCCTGCTCGCGGCTCCACCCCTCTTCGCCAGTGGAGAGGCCTGTCCAGCTCCAGCAGTCCGGGCGCTGCCTCCCCAGCCTCGGAGGGCCAGTTTCCCTAGCCCTTCCCATTGCCTTTGGCTAGCTGTCTTTCCTCTTTCGACCCAATTGGAAAGAAGAATTTAAAAGAGATTAGAGGAAGAGGGAAAGAATTTTATCAATGGTGGAGATAGGGGTGGCAATGGAAATTGATAAAAAGCTGAGGCGCTATTCATACGCTTTTGAGTTTGTGATAAAGGTCCTAGGACTTTCTGTCAGCAATATGACTTACGAATCCCAATTCCCTTTGAAAAGAAGCGGGTTGGGAGGCTAGTATGCTGGATCCATCTGCCCCCTGGTGGAGCACAGTGAAGAAAGTGATAAAAATCAGCCCCACCAATTATATTCAAAACACACAGAGCAGATTCACGTTCTGGATCAAGCCTAGAACTCAGTAGTGCAACCTGGCCTTCAAGGCCTGGCAATCCTACTGCCTCAATTTCTCAGGTATGAAATTTACTGGTGAGCCACCATGCCCAGCTTTCCATCTTTATTTACTTACTTTACTTATAGCAAGAGTTTTGCCCACTAGCATGCCTGCAGAGGCTACAAGACAGCAACGATCCCCTGAAACTGGACTGTCTACAGGTGCTGCCATGTAGCTGCTGAGAACTGAACCCAGATCCACTACAAGAACAGCCAGCTCTTATCATCTTTTCAGTCCCATTAGAAAAAGAAAGAAAAGAAAAAGGAAGAAAGAAAAAAAGAAGTTAAAAATTAAAGTACTTTTCTAACAGATAAGTATTGGCTGTGGGAAAAGTGTCTTTGTTACATTGTTTGCCACAATCTATGCTTACATTTGTCCTTTCATAAACACAATGTATCAGTTACCTTTCTCCCCCTGGAATAAAACACTTACAAAACAACTTATGGGAGGCTGGCTTGTTTCAGCTTACTTAAGGCAGTCTGTCCTGACAGTAGGAGCATGGGGCATCTGGTCACTTTTTATCCAAAATCAGGAAGGAGAGAGATGGATGCTGGTGCTGCGCTCATTCTCACTTTTTTATTCAGGAGAGTGAACTGTGCTACTCGTTGTCAGACAGGGTTTTCCCACCTCAAATGATCCAATCTAGAACTTTCTGACAGACATGTCCAGTGATTGGATACCCAGGTGATGCTAGATCCTGTCAAGTTGACAATCCATATTGACTACCACACACAAGTAACTATTCAGTTTATTTTATTCATTTGAATAATTTATTCATTCATTACATTTATTTGTATGTGTAGGCACACATAATGTGTTTTATAAAAAGAAAGAGATCAGAGATATGTTTGGTGAAGACACAGTAAGGTGTGTGGGAAGGAAGTACTTCTGCGGGCCCATGCTGAGGCATCCCTTCCCCCTGAGATACCAGCCACACGATGGTATAGTATAGAATAGAGTTTATTCAGGGCATTGGAAACGGAGTTGAGGGAGTAGAGACAGAGAAAGGCAGAGAGAGAGAGAGAGAGAGAGGGGGCGGGGGGAGGGAGGGATAGAGAGAAGAGGCCAGAAGTAAGCACATGGAGAGAGGTGGAGGGGAATGAGGACAGAGGGGGAGGAATAGGAGCAAGAAGAGAGAGGAAGGGCTGGAGAGATGGCTCAGTGGTTAAGAGCACTGACACTGACTGCTCTTCCGAAGGTCCTGAGTTCAAATTTCAGCAATCACAAGATGGCTCACAACCATCTGACACCCTCTTCTGGAGTGTCTGAAGACAGTTACAATGTACTTACATATAATAAATAAATCTTAAAAAAAAAAAAAAAAGCGGGCAGTGGTGGCTCACGCCTTTAATCCCAGCACTTGGGAGGCAGAGGCAGGCAGATTTCTGAGTTTGAGGCCATCCTGGCCTACAGAGTGAGTTCCAGGACAGCCAGGGCTATATAGAGAAACCCTGTCTCAACAAAACAAAACAAAACAAAATTAAAAAACAAAACAAAACAAAATTAAAAAGAAAAAGAAACAAAAAAGAAGAGAGAGCAAGAGAGTGAGAGGTGGGACAAGCAGCCCCTTTTATAATGAGTCAGGCACACCTGGCTGTTGCCATGGTGAAAGTGTGGAGATCAGAGGATATGCTGCAGGATGCTGAACTAAACTTCCCCAGAGCTATCTCACCAGCCCAGTTTATTTATCTGAGGCAAGGTCTCTCTGTGTTGCCCAGATCAGTCTCAAATCTGTGGGATCATGTGATCATCTGGACTCAGCCCCTCAATAGCTAGAACTACCATCATCCACAGGTACCATTGTGCCTACTTCAATATCCCAATCCCACTATTCTGTTGTTTTTTTTAAATGGTGATGGTGATTGGTCAAATCCAGAGCTGTGTACACACTAGGCAAAGCACTTTTCTATTGAGCTACATTACAGGCTTCAATTCCCTTCTACTTATTCCCTCGGGGCTCATTACATTTCAAGCTGTAGCACAGACCTCGAATCTTGTCTGGTTTTCCTCAGTGACTAATCCTGTCCTTTAACTCACACTGACGTCCAGGTTGGACTGTGGATTTGCAGTCCCAGCACTCGGGAGACAGAAGAAAGAAGAAGTCAGACAGAGGCATGTCTAAGGTCAGCCTACTCTTGGTACAGAGTTGCAAGCCAGCCAGGAGACCTTGTGAATGCTGATCTTGGTTGCCAACTTGACATACCTGAGAGGAGGAAACTTGAGCAATTATCTCCATTGGATTGGCCTGTAGGCATATCTATGGGGGAATTTTCTTTTTTATTTTATTTTATTTTATTTTTTTAAATTTTAGACAGGATCTCTATCTTTATGTAGATTTACCTTTGTATGTGGATAATTTGCCCTTGAATGTTTATACATGTAGCATATACATGCCAGATGCCCTTAGGAGACCAGAAGGTAGTGTTGGATCTCCTGAAACTAGAGTTACAGATTATAGACAGTTATGAGCCTTCATGGGAGTTAGCCACTATGTAGGTACTAAGAATCAAATCTCTAGTTCTCTGGAAGATCAGCCAGTGATGCTAACCTCAGAGCCATCTCTCTCTAGCCCCAGGTATTTCCCTGATTACTAATTGAGGTCAGAGGGCCTAGCCCTATATATGGGAGGTACCATACCTGAACAGGTGGGGCTGCTGTATAAGAAAGGGAGCTGAATGTGAGCTTGGGAGAGTAAGGCAGTGGTATTCCTTGGCTTCTGCCTTTAGTTCCCTCAATAATGGACTGTAACCTATAAGCCAGATAATTCCATTTCCTCACCAAGTTGCTTTTGGCTAGGATGTTTATCACAGCAAAAGAAGAAACTAGAATGGACCCTGTCAAAATCTATGTAAGGTGGGGTGTAGAGTGTCACAGTGTACCCCTTTAAACCCAGTGTATAAACTGACAGGACAGCTCCATGGTATGGTTAAGGGGAAAGGTTTTACTATAGATATGAGAGAGGACAGTCAGGGGCATTGGGGAGAGTCCAGAGCAAAAAGAGAAAGAAGTAGACTGAACATGGCCAGGGCTATCTGTGAGAGAGGGAAGAATAGCAGGAGACAGTGTAGTGAGTGTAGCCTGGTCTAAGAAGGATGAATAGTTGGGGAAGAGAAGCTGAGAGCTGGAAGGTGAGAAAGACTAGGGTGTTAGGGGAATTGCGCAACAAGTACTTGTGATATTGAGAGAGCCTGGAGGCCAGCTTGAACTGATATGCTGAGAGGAGCAATAGGCAATCCATGTCCCTTTTGCCAGAGGTAAGGGAAATGAGTCTTTTTGGTAGGGAACCAGTTTTACAACTTCCTGAGGAATGCTGGCTTTTAACTAACTACCAGAAATCCCTCAGTATACATTCCAGATTGAGCCTATTTCTGGGTATCTGGCCTGCCTTCTGGAGTATGGGGATTTGGGAGTTTTCCTTATGACCTGACTCAGCACTCCAGAGGCAGAAAGATCTCTATGAGTTCCGGGATAGCTTGGCCTACATAACAAGTTCCTGGCCAGCCAGGTATACATAATGGGATCTTGTCTCAAATAGTAAATAAGAATAAACAACAGCACTGGACTTGTAAACGTTCAGCCATAGATGGGGACAGGTAGGAGGGCTAGCCTTTTGACAGATATTAGTAGTTGATGGCTCCCTGGAGAGTAGATGTTGTCTTTAGTGGTCAGCCACCGGTGAGTTACCTGAGTCTAATGGACAGCTTTACCACTATGCACCTGGTGGCAGCCCTGGTTAAACTCAGGGCATCAGAAAACAAAAACAAGGACTGGAGAGATGGCTCAGTGGTTAAGAACACTGAACACTCTTCCAAAGGTCCTGAGTTCAAATCCCAGCAACCACATGGTGGCTCACAACCATCTGTAATGGGATCTGAGGCCCTCTTCTGGTGTGTCTGAAGATAGCTACAGTGTACTTAGATATAATAATAAATAAATCTCAGGGTGGGAGCAGACCAGAGTGAGAAATCTTCATTCCCAGCAACCACATGATGGCCCACAACCATCAGTACAGCTACAGTGCACCCAAATACAACAAATAAATAAATAAATCTTAAAACAAAACAAAAAGACACGATGGGGAAGGAGTGAGTTCTGAGGAGAATTTTGGAGAGAAGGTGGTGTGACCAGAGTGTATTATATACATATGTGAAAATAGTTATTAAAAAGAAAAGCTGGCCGGATAGTGGTGGCACATGCCTTTAATCTCAGCACTTGGGAGGCAGAGGCAGGCATTTTTGAGTTCGAGGCCATCCTGATCTACAGAGTGAGTTCCAGGACAGCCAGGGCTATACACAGAAACCCTGTCTCAACCCCCCCCCCAAAAAAAGCTGGGGGTTAGAGTGATGGCTCAGTGGTGAAGACCACTGGCTGCTCTTCCAGAGGTTCTGAGTTCAATTCCCAGCAACTGCATGGTGGCTCACAATCATCTGTAATGTGATGATGCCCTCTTCTGGCGTGTAGGTGTACATACAGTTAGAGCACTCAAATACATAAAATAATAATAATAATAATAATAATAATACATCTTTTTAAAAAGAAAGAGAAAGGGGGCTGGCGAGTTGGCTCAGCAGTTAGAGCACTGACTGCTCTTCCGAAAGTCCTGAGTTTGGATCCCAGCAACCACATGGTGGCTCACAACCACCCATAATGAGATCTGATGCCCTCTTCTGGTGTGTCTGAAGACAGCTACAGTGAATTACACCAGAACGAGTGGGGCCAGAGCAAGTGTCCTCAGAGCGAGCAGAGCTGGAAGCTGTCCTGAGTTCAATTCCCAGCAGCCACACGATGGCTTCACGGCCATCTGCACAGCTACAGTGTATTCATACATGTAAAATAAAATAAATAAATCTTAAAAAAAAAACAAACTGTCTGTGGACCATGTGAGACACATAAAGTGCAGTATTGGAAGAAGCCAGAAGCCTCTGATTTCCCTGGGACTGAGTCACAGGTGGTTGTAAGTCCCAACATGGATGCCGGGAACTGTCTGCTGAGTTATCTGTCTAGCCCCAGCAGGTAGACCTTTGCTCATTGTCCTGGAGGTGGATGCTTTGGTCTTCATCTCTCCTTCTCATTGTCTGGGTAGTAATTCTGCAAAGGGTAGAAATCTTGGGAGCGGGGCTAGAGAGACGACTCAGTGGTTAAGAGCTCTGACTGCTGTTCCAGAGGTCCTGAGATCAATTCCCAGCAACCACATGGTGGCTCACAACCATCTGTAATGGGATCTGATGCCCTTTTGTGGTGTGTCTGAAGACACCAACAGTGTACTCATACATAAAATAAATAAATTTAATAAAATAAAAAGAAAAGAAATTGCCGGGCAGAGGCAGGTGGATTTCTGAGTTCTGAGTTGGAGGCCAGCCTGGCCTACAGAATGAGTGAGTTCCAAGACAGCCAAGGCTACACAGAGAAACCCTGTCTCGAAAAAAACAAAACAAAACAAACAAAACAAAACAAAACAAAAAAACAAAAAAGAAAAGAAAAGAAAAGAAATCTTGTGAGGCCAGGAATATAGCTTCATTGTTAGAGGGCTTCCCTAACATGCATGAAGTCTTAGGGTTTGGCATAACGGAGCTGTAAAAGTCACCCTTGCTGAAGCTTTGGAGAGGATGTGATAAGATTGGAATGAAATAGACTAGCTAAAGTATCAGAAAAGTGAGCAAAGAATTTATAACCAGATGCAAGAGAATTGGAGCTTGTAATTAAACAGCCAGATACAAGAGAAACTAGACTTTAAAACATTACAAACGCTCGGCAGTGGTGGCCCACACCTTTAATCCCAGCACTTGGGAGGCAGAGGCAGGCGGATTTCTGAGTTTGAGGCCAGCCTGGTCTACAGAGTGAGTTCCAGGACAGCCAGGGCTATACAGAGAAATCCTGTCTTGAAAAACCAAATTTAAGTAAGTAAATAAATAAATAAAACATTACAAACTTTAATCAGAATAGCCCCTGAAAACTAGAGTGATTTATTTATTTTGAACTTAATACATTTTAATTAATTTGTGTGTTTGAGCCCTCGCACATGTGTGCACTCTTACTACAGTGCCTATGTGGTGATAAGATAACTTTCAGGAGTGAGTTCACTCTTTCTACCATGTATGGTATGTCCTGAGTATTGAATTAATTAGGCTTGGTGGCAAATGTTCTTATACACTCACTGAGCCATGTTATCAACTTCTCCCTTCTTACACCCCCACCTTCGCCAGCCCCCACACACAGTGATAAAAATAAGAATCTTTACAATGTCTACAATGTTCCTACAGAGGAACAAAGATGATCAAATGGCACCTGTAGGCTTTATTAATCCTGAAGGATTTTTTTTTCCCCCAAGACAGGGTTTCTCTGTGTAGCCCTGGCTGTCCTGGAACTCACTCTGTAGACCAGGCTGGCCTTGAACTCAGAAATCCACCTGCTTCTGCCTCCCAAGTGATGAATTTCATTTTTAAACCTAGAACCGATTTTCCAAGATATCTTTGCCATGTATATTGCCAAAATTCAAAATAAACATGTATTCATTTAAGCTTGGACTATTTATTTATTTACAGACAGTGGAATTCACAGATCCATCTGCCTCTGCCTTCCTGTTCTGGAAGTGGAGGTGCCACTGTCTGGCTTGTGCAGTTTAATGTCTTTGAGCAGCCACACACAAATCTGTAAAATGTGTAATAGTGACAGCAGCTACATAGTTAAGTGACATGCTTTTTGTTTTGATTTAGTTTTTATAGACAAAATCTCTTGTAGTTCTGGCTTTCCTACAACTTGCTAGAGTTCAGACTGGCGAGAACTCACAGTCTCTTCCAGGCTTTGCCAGAATGCCGAGATAAAGGTGTGACCAACCATGTTAAAAGCAATGCACGTGTCAAGTGGCGTAAGGATATTTGAATTTATTCTTCAAAGGTAAAGAATTGCAAGAATACAAAGTCGGGCTTTATTGTTAGCACTGGAAAATAGCAGCAACAACAAAACAATAACGGTGAACAATAGGGTTAGCTGCAGTGGAGCAAATATGAACAGGATTTGATTTTGTTTTTTTTTTTTTGTCTCCCCAGAAAGGGTCTCCTGTAGTCCACTCAGACCTCAAATTTGCTAGGGAGCCCAGAGCCCAGAATAATTTTGAACTCCTTGTCCTCCCACTTCATCCTTTGAAGTTCTGAGATGACAGCCTTGAGCCACTGACACCACAACTGAGCCCTGCCCTGCCCAGTTTATACTTTGTATATTCTTAGCAAGGACTCTACCAACGTAGTGCTCCCCCAGCACCAAGCAGGTACTTCATTCTAGAATTGTTAATCAGCGCAAATTAAACCAACTGGAAAATGGTAGACTATCGGTAACTAAAAATGCCCTGGATAAAGCTCTTCACTGGTGTTCACCTATGCTGTTTCCATTACACTCCAGCCGTCAAAGACTGTCGGAAGTTTAGAAAGTATCCATTTTTCTCTTGACAGCAACTAAGTTCTGAACTCAAAATAGAAGCTAACTCTCTCACCATGGCTACGCACCTGCGACACGAGGAGCCTTTACAGACCTTCTAAAAATGGCAGTCAACGAGCATTCCGTTGCATTCGAACAGAGGATAAGACCTTCCCAAGATGGTGAAATAACTAGGTCGCGTCACTTCCTGTACCACACCGGATATAAGGAACAGGATTTCCGCTTTCGCTCCTTTCCGGCGGTGACGACCTCCCTACGAGAACATGCCTGTGAGTTCCTTGGTCCAGGTTTCGACAGAGAACTCGCTCTTGGGTCCGCACTGTCCACTTGCGCTAATTGCGGATCGTACAGGGTTCACATTTACGCTCTGCGTCTCTTAAGACAGTAACCAGAACCGCGGCGGCCCACGGGCCACCCGCGTAGACGGGAGCGGAGAGGAGATAAGATGGCGGCCCAGCTACGCAGACACCAGGGGCGGCGAGGGGCGAGTTCTCCTCGGTGTGTGCCAGTCGGGGCTCTTTCTCATCCTCTCTTTCCACCATTAGCTTCTAAGGCTCTGTATTTCTGCCCCTCTTAGCTCGCAAAGGATCTCCTTCATCCCTCTCCAGAAGAGGAGAAGAGGAAACACAAGAAAAAGCGCCTGGTGCAGAGCCCCAATTCCTACTTTATGGATGTGAAATGCCCAGGTGAGGAGGAAGTGACTTTCAGCTGCCCGGGAAAATTAGTACTAATGGTTGTTACTTAATTTTTAATTTATTACGAGTTTAGGAGTGGTAACTTGAAGAGGAGAGAAAGAAGTTAACATTTTTGTTGGTGGTCTCTTTTTTCCAGGATGCTATAAAATCACCACGGTCTTCAGCCATGCACAAACGGTAGTCTTGTGTGTTGGCTGCTCCACTGTCCTCTGTCAGCCTACAGGTGGAAAAGCAAGGCTGACAGAAGGTAAGTGGTCTCCATGTTTTTTTTTGTTTTGTTTTTTTGGTTTTTTTTTGCCTTGGCTTCCTAAGGTGATAGAGATCGAGTAGAATGCAAGCCCTCAGACTAGTAAAGGCAGCTGCACTCCAGTCAGCAGGGTCAGTGGCAGGCTGAAGTAACGTGTGCCTCTTTTTCTTCCAGGATGCTCCTTCAGGAGGAAGCAGCACTGAGAGCCCCCGATTGATGATGAGTGGGAACCTTCCCAATAAACACATTTTGGATATATAGTGTTTGTCTTGTCTAACTGGTAGCAAGTGGTGCCTCAAGTATTCCAGGGCAAACAGAAGAGTGGTCCTTTTGGGGTCAAGTAAGTGGCCAAACACCCAAAGTCCATTGGGAGCATTTTTACCCAGATTCATTGTGCAAATCTTAGACCACGGTTTAAAACTGGTTGTTAGTGTATAGTTGGGCTTTGTGTCCTAATGTGTTTTTGGTAGTAACTGGGTTTTTAAAATTTTTTGTTTGTTTTTAGAGACGGCTTTTCTCTGTGTAGCATTGGCTGTCCTGGAACTCACTCTGTAGACCAGGATGGCCTTGAACTCAGAAATCTGCCTGTCTCTGCCTCCCAAGTGCTGGGATTAAAGGCATGCACCACCACTGCCCAGCTGGTAGTAACTGTTTTTAACACAGGTTGTTAATTGGAAACATTTGTGTCATATAGAGGTGACAATGGGGACTGTTTTCATTCGGGAAATAATGGTACACATACTACTTTAATCCCAGCACCTGAGAAGCAGAGGATTACTGTTTTTCTGTGTGCTGTTGAGGTGGCATTGTAGAAGTGCACCACTGTTCCAGTTTTTGTGGTGCTAGGAACGGAAACCCTGAGCTTAGGGTAATCCAGCCCCAGAAACTTACATCTTTACAACATATGACTTAACTACTTATGAGCCTTTATTTATACTTACTACAAACTTGTCTTGGAGGTTTAGTTTGAGAGTTAGCTACTAAACTTCGGCAGGGTTAGGCATCTTCAGTCCTCTACAGTTAAAGGGGACCAGTCTAGTTTAGTGTTTTATACTCCATAACCAGTGTTGTAGCCGACTCTGCGCTAGGGGTGGCTGTGAGCTTAGGGAGTGAGAGGGAGAACATGCGGCTGTATAAGAACCTAGGGGAAAAAAAGCAAGATAATGAAGGCAAATGAGTGAGACACACATACCTGAACTTGAGAATGAGGGCAGTTCTTTACCTGGCTGAGTTGTTCCTATTGTTGGCACATAAACAACTGGAATAGTCTGTACTTTGTTCAGGAAAGCGTTGTAGGCTGGAAAAAGGAAATGCCACAAAAAAAGTTTATGTGATTTTGCTTGCAGGAAGGACTCGAAGATAAACAGTCCATTCAAAGGTGAGATTTAAGGGCCGGCAAGATGATTCAGCCAACAGACAACTTCACAACAAGCCTGTCTTAAGTCCCCAGAACCTACATCATAGGAGGAAAGGCTCCTCAAGTTGTCTTGTGTCAGGACATGCTTGTGCTACCTTCTGCCCTAACCTGAGCAAATAATTGTAAATAAAATGAGTGTTAGTATAAAAGGTATGTTTTCAGTTAGTCTACCTCCAAAAAAACAACAAAGTATGCTGATACTTAAAATTACCTAACCAATTATAACTAGGTGTTAAAAATAATCTAGAGATTATTATATGAGATATGTAGGGTAGATTAAGTGGAAATGCTTTTGTTTTTGTTTTTCGAGACAGGGTTTCTCTGTGTAGCCCTGGCTGTCCTGGAACTCACTCTGTAGACCAGGCTAGCTTTCAACTCAGAAATCCGCCCGCCTCTGCCTCCTAAGATTAAAGGCGTATGATACCACTAACTGACAGGATGCTTGAATTTTTGATAATTGTGGTGGGGCCTGAATCCAGCCTCTTCCCAGTTATTGGAGGAGATAGTATACAGATACTCAACCTTCATGGATTTGTCTTACAGCCTTTGACTAAAAATGTATATGTAGGTAATAAGGGTGCTTTTTTTTTCCTTTTTTATGTGCATTAGTGTGATGCATATATATCTATGTGAGGGTATTAGATCTTGGAGTTAGAGGTGTGAGCTGCCTGGTGTGGGGGTGCTTGGAATTTAAGCCTAGGTCAGTGCTCTTAACTGCTGAGCCATCTCTCCAGCCCCAATGATGTTTTTTCAAGACAGTTTGTATATCCTTGACTGTTCTGTAAGTTTGCCATGCCTGCCCTGCGAGTTGACATTTGGTCTACATGTCATGAATTAGTTGTGATAAATAGCTAATTATTTATCTTTGGTTTGTGAAAGTCATACGTATACACTCCTTACCTAGGAAGATGAAAGCAGTTGATGCCAGCACAGTAAAGAGGGTAAACAAGAGGATCTGGTAAGAACCAACAAAGTTCTTGAAGGCACCTGGATCTTCACAGTGGTCTGTATTGCCATGTGGGACAAGATGATTACATTAACATGCAGAGTAGATGATGTCTTTGAAAATGTCCTAAGAATCTTAAGAATCTTGGCATGCATCTGTAACACTAGCGTATAGGTAGGTCTACATACCCTGTCTCAGAACACCAGAGCACTAGTGCTCGTGCTCCCTGTGACTCCACACTAGGGAGGACCTTATGTTAGAAGAGTCTTAGCTAACAATACTGTCTCAAATCCCCTGCTGCCCTGCAAATGGAATTCAAATTGCAGCTCTTAGAAAATTGAGGCTTGGGGTGGAGAGATGGCTCAGCAACTAAAGAACACTAACTGTCCTTTCCTGAGTTCAATTCCCAGCAACCACATGGTGGCTCACAACCGTCTGTAATGAGATCTGATGCCCTCTTCTGGTGCATCTGATGACACAGACAATGTATTCATGTATGAAATTTTTTTTTTTTCCAAGACAGGATTTCTCTGTATAGCCCTGGCTTTCCTGGAACTCACTCTAGATCAGGCTGGCCTCATCTCAAAGATCCACCTGCCTCTGCCTCCCAGCAATGAGAGAATTTTTAAAATACTTATTCATTTAATGTATGTGAGTACACTGTAGTTGTCTTTAGATATTGTAGAAAGGGGGCATTGGACCCCATTACATATGGTTGTGAGCCACCATGTGGTTGCTGGGAATTGAGCTCAGGACCTCTGGAAGAGCAGTCAGTGCTCTTAATCGCTGAGCCATTTCTACAGTCCTAAATAAATCTTGAAAAGAAAATTGAGGTTTTAAGGTGTAATCTTGTCTTTGCTTTTTCTTTTTGTTTTTTGTTGTTGTTCAGGAGTGTTCAAATCTTGTGTCCTCCCGGGTCAAGGTCTGCTGCTTGAAAATTTAGTAACTTGAAGTCCCAAACTTGTGGCTCTATGCAGATTTAGTTTACTTTTCTAATTTGTGCCTGTGTATGCTGGTACCATGGTGTATACATGGAAGTCAGGACTTTTCTAGACTCAATAGACTTCTAGGACAAGTGCCGTCTTAACAGCCTGCTGAGTCAGTTTCTGACTCTGGTACTTACCTGCCATCATGCTGTATCAAGAGGACATTCTGTTTTTGTAACATGGTTGTGTGCACCCCTTCCCCCCATATACACTTACATATACTAGATTGCTATGTAGCCAAAACCTTGATGTTTTGGTCCTTTTGACTCTACCTCCAGTGTTAGGATTATAGGCATAGACTATGGCCAGTTATGTGGGATGCTAGACAATATACCCAGGCTTGGCATACACTATGCAAATACAATCTGAATTACTTCACCTTTGGACAAAGGTTTTTTCTGAGACAGGGTATGTCTGTGTAACAGATCTGTCTGTCCTCGACCTTGTTCTGTATATCAGGCTGGCCTTGAATTCAGATCTGCCTGTCTCTTCATAATACTGGGATTAAAGGAATGTGCCACTATGCTTGATGCCCTTGATTTTTTTAAGGCCTAACTGCCTGTTCCTTCCTGGTGCTGGGAATAAAGGCATACACCACCCCTGCCAAACTAAGACTGGAGTTTTATATCACAGGCCCCTGTGATTCCTATTATATCCCAGTTGTATACCTGTTTGTGTTCCTAGGCAGAGGCAAGCCTCCTAGCTTGTCTACTTCTAGGCCAGTGAGAAACTTCCAGGCCACTGAAGGTTGACTGTTTCCATTCACACTCATATACTCAGTGTATATACCCACACATGAACAACAAACCTACAGTTACCTCTGACCATAAGTTGCTGTTTATATTATATATTTTCTGAATCAAGGACTAAATTTGAACAGATTTGTAGCATTGCCTAAGCCCATGTATGGTGACCTAACACTTGATTTCTGGGTGTTTGAATGTTTAGTGTAGATCAGATGTGCTCACATGAATGAGCTGAAGATAGATTGAATGTCATAGCTACCTGGCAAGGTTGCATTGATGAGTTGTATACTGCACTTCTTTCAAATGCTGGGGTGACAGGCTGGGGCCATCAAGGTCACCAAGGTCAGCCTAAGTATAAAATATATTTGAGGCTGGCAATGTACATCAGTTGGTACAGTGACTGCCCTGTATCACAAAAGGTAGGGAAGATCAGAAATCAAAGGTCATCCTACCTTCCTACATATGGAATTAAAGTCCATCCTCTGGAATACATGATAATGAGAAAAGGGTGTCCCAGTGTACTGTATACCTAAAGTTGCAGCATTCAGGATGTGTAAGTCCTTAGGAACATAGCTATAGTTAGCTGCAAGTACCCAGCTAAAGGGTGAGACCTTGTCTTTATGAAAACCTGAGAGAGTAGTGTAGACTAGGGAGCCAGAGACATGAGGGTTGGTTCAGTTCTAGACTGGCCAAAGCTTCCTTAGACTAAAGAACCTAAAGTA
>NW_022196898.1:39134407-39145394 GCF_008632895.1 Mastomys coucha | reverse complement strand
AAAAAAAATTGGTTTGTTGTGATACATTACTTTCCCATGTAGTTCCCAGCAGTGCTGGAGAGATGGCTGCTCTTCAAGAAGTCCTTGAGTTCAATCACCAGCAAGTACATGGTGGTTCACAGCCAGCTGTAGTGGGATCTAATGTCTTCTGGTGTGCATGAAGACAACATACACAAAATAAATTTTAAAAAATCCCCAATGCTCACCTGCACCAGATACATCTTTTGCTCTGACTACCACAGCTTCTTGTTGACTGGTCAGTGCACAGGAAACATTAATGAAAGCAGGTGATGACATCTGCTGCAAGGCAGTGAAGTTGACTATTCTTACTAGGTAGATAACTAGGCCTGTTGTGAAGTAGGAGTACTTATGGCCAGAGACTTCTAGAAATGGGGAGCTGTGGACCTTGGAGAAAAGATAAAATACTTGTTTGAAAGAAGACAAATTAGTGTCTCAATTAGTACAAGAGTTAAAGATTCAGCTAGCCAGCCAGTAAGTCCTGAGCTTTTTCACCACTTTGGATGTATTTAAGAAGGGACAGAACAGTCCTTTGTAAGCATGAGGACATAAAGTAGGCTATGAGACAGTCACCATGCATGGCAGTCCCAGCGGAGACCAGCAGTTTGAGGTAACTACGTGGTAAGTTCAGATAGCCAGGGCAAGGTTGAGAAGCCATGCTTGAAATAGCATAGCACACAGCAAGCTCCAGGAAGATCCTGTCTCAGTAAAAACAAAAGGTAAAGGGGCCTGGGAAGAAGGCCCAGTGGTTACATAGTCATGAGGACTGGGGTTTGTATCCCATCACTTAAGTTACCTGAGTTTTTGGGGGGGCTTTTGCTCACTTCTAGTCTAGTCAAGAAAATGTTGGCTCAGGAGGGGGCTCAGGTTCAGATCATAGGTGGTATAACTATGAGGTGGCTCAGGAAAAAAATGCCTGTTTCCAAACCTGAGGATATGAGTTCAAGGACTCACATGACAAAGAAAAATGACCCCTACCAAATTATTTTCTGACCTCAGTATATTCTGTGTAGGATAAATAAAAATGTAATAAAAAGTGGTGGGCTGGTGATACAGTTCAACGGGTAAGAGCACCAACTGCTCCTCCTAAAGTCCTGAGTTCAAATCCCAGCAACCACATGGTGATTCACAACCACCGCAATGAGATCTGACACCTTCTAGTGCTACAGTGTACTTTTTAAAAAGTATTTAGGAAGAAAATATAGGGGCTGGAGAGATGGCTCAGTGGTTAAGAGCACCAACTGCTCTTCCGAAGGTCCTGAGTTCAAATCCCAGCAACCACATGGTGGCTCATAACCATCCACAATGAGATCTGATGCCCTCTTCTGGAGAGTCTGAAGACAGATACATTGTATACATATAATAAATAAAATCTGAAAAAATATAGCTGGAGAGTAATAGAAAAGGACATCCAGACCCTCTTCTGGTCGCCATACACATGCCTATGTATTCATACACAAATAATGTTTTAAGAAAAAATATAAGCTGGGCAGTGGTGATGCACACCTTAAATCCCAGCACTTGGGAGGCAGAGGCAGGTGGATTTCTGAGTTCCAGGCCAGCCTGGCCTACAGAGTTCCAGAACAGCCAGAGCTACACAGAGAAATCCTGTCTCAAAAAACAAACAAGAAAAAATATAGTGGAAATGAGTATGGGGGCATGCATTTGATCCCCATAGATGAGAGTAGAGGAAGATACATATGTTAATTCCAGGCCAGCCAGGGATACATAGTGATTCCTTGTCTTACAAGGTGGTGAGCTGGGAATGGGAAACACACACACCTTTAATTCCAGCACTTGAGAGAGAAAGAGGCAAGAAGATCTCTTGAGTTCTTGTTTGTTTTGTTTTTCAAGATAGGGTTTCTCTGTATAGCCCTGGCTATCCTGGAACTCACTCTAGAGCTGGGATTAAAGGCATGCACCACCACTGCCCAGCAAGATTGTTTTTAAAAGTAGCATTTATGGGGGTTGGAGAGATGGCTCAGTGGTTAAGAGCATTGACTGTTCTTCCAAAGGTCCTGAATTCAAATCCCAGCAACCACATGGTGGCTCACAACCATCTGTAATGGGGTCCAAAATCCTCTTCTGGTGTGTCTGAAGAGAGCAACAGTGAACTCATATACATAAAAGTAGCATTTATGTGGCTACGGAGATGGCTCAGCAGTTAAGAGCACTGGCTGCTCTCCGGGTTGAATTCCGAGCACCCAAATGGTAGGTAGCTCACAACTCTGTAACTCCAGTTCCTGGGGTTCTGACACCTTCACAAAGATATACACAGGCAAAACCCCAGTGCACACTATAAACTCATTAGAAAACAAAAGGAGGGGCTGGTGAAATGGCTCAGCGGGTAAGAGCACTGACTGCTCTTCCGAAGGTCACGAGTTCAAATCCCAGCAACCACATGGTGGCTCATGAGATCTGATGCCCTCTTCTGGTGTGTCTAAAGACAGCCACAGTGTACTTATGCATAATAATAAATCTTAAAAAAAAAAAAGAAAACAAAAGCAGCATTAATGTTGACTATCTAGAGTTGTACCCAGGCTTGTGAATAAGAGAGTCCAACATTTAATAAAAGTTTCCAGCAATTGGTTGGAGAAATGGCTTATAGGTTAAGACTGTACACACAAAGAGACATAATTGATTAAAAATATGATTAAAAATTAAAGATTTCCAGGCAGTCGCAGTGTGCACCTTTAATCCCAGCGCTGGGGAGGCAGAGTAGGCTGTTATGTGAGTTCAAGGCCACCCTGGTTACAGGGAGAGTGCTAGGACAAACCCTGTCTTGGAAAAGACACTAACGGTCTGGTGAGATGTCTCAGCGGTTAAGAGCACTGACTGCTCTTCCAGAGGTCCTGAGTTCAAATCCCAGCAACCACATGGTGGCTCACAACCATCTGTAACGAGATCTGATGCCCTCTTCTTGAGTGTCTCTTCAGAGAAGACAGCTAAAGTGTACTTATATTAAATAAATAAATATAAAAAAAAAAAAAAAAAAAAAAAAAAAGACACTAACAGCCAGGCAGTGGCTGTTGGGATTTGAACTCAGGACCTTCAGAAGAACAGTAAATACTCTTAACCACTGAGCCATCTCTCCAGCCCTGGTAATGAGAATCTTTTGGGAAAAGGGCAACAAATCTCTGTCCCCAGTACTGCTGTATCTCAAACTTTAACACTTACCTCTAGGCTCTCAAGAACTCTTTCTACTCCCAGGATTCTTAGCTCCCCAGTGTCTTCGTGGCCAAGAGTGAACTCTGTCTGGTTCATGTAAAAGCCAGGGATGAAAGGAATGAGGATTCTTTCCATGCCATTCTTGCCATGTTCACTGACCAGAGTTGCCCACCCATAGACTGAGGTGACTACCAAACTGAGCAGTTTGCGCAGCTCCTCTGACTCCTGTCGAACCTTGATTAGGCAGACATAGACCCCTGAAAAGGAAAGGCCCAGAGGCTCTACTGAGATAAAAAGGTTAGGGTAGGGAAGAAGAATGTTCTGAGCATCCAGTTCTGGTACACTAATAACTACTATGGAGAAAATACCAGAGAAAAGGAAACTGTCCTTGCAAGAAGCTGCAGCTGGACTCAAGTCAACACTCAGCAAATATTAAACAATATGGGGCTGGAGAGATGGCTCAGTGCTCTTCCAGAGGTCCTAAGTTCAATTCCCAGCAATCACATGGTAGCTCACAACCATCTTAATGGGATCCAATGCCTTCTCCTGATATGTCTGAAGACGGCTCCAGTGTACTAACATATATAAAATAAATCTTCTTTTAATAAAAGTTAAACAGAATGGCACAAGCAGGTAGAAAGTGCTGAGGAGACTAAATCTTTTTGAGAGTGATTCTGCTATTCCTCTACGGACTAGGCTGCTGGTCTAGTGCCCTCCCTTAAAGTTAAGGAGCAATTCCATCTGCATCTTGTTCTGGAACTTTCTAAAGATCTATTCAGTGTCTAGCAGGTTTCTGAATGAACCTTTTAGTGCTGGTTCATTACCCATACCACTCAAGTTGAGAGGGCTAAATTTAAGAGCTCAAATGGTATATTGTCCTGCTTATACCTCCCTTCTTCCTCCCCATCTCTGCCTCCCTCTCCTCTCCCCTCCTCCACCAAGTACACACACACACATACACACACACATACACACACACACACACACACACACACACACATTTTGTTTGCAATACAGAACTTGAACCTACCACATGCCAGGTGATCACTGGACCATTGAGCATTCGCAGCCACCTTTTTTTTTTTTTTTTTTTTTTTTTTGGACACAGTCTCACCAAATTGCCCAGATAAACTTGAACTCACTCTGTAGACTAATCTTCATTTTGTGATCCTCCTACCTCAGCCTTCCAAGTATTGGGATTACAGGTTTATACCACAAAGCCTAGCTAAAGCTTCTCATTTGGGGTTAGTTCATTTTATATCAAGTCATCTGAATGTTAATGACATTCATTTGGAATATTAAAATACTGTGCTACATGTTGAAAACTAAGCCTGAGTATGATGGTACATGCTTTTAATCTCAGCACTCAGGAAGCAGAGTCTAGTGAATCTCTGTGAGTCTATGGCCATGCTGGTCTATATAATATGTTTCAGGCCATTCAGGGCCACATAGTGAGACCTTGTCTCAAAAAAACAAAACAAAACAAAAAGTAAATTATAGATAGTAAAACAGCATGTTTTAGGTGGAATGCACTAATAAAAGTTTGTGGAATAGAGGATACAGCTCGGTTAGAGTTTGCCCAGCATGCAGAAAGCTCTAGGATTGATTCCCAACAGTGTATAAATTGAACATGGTAGCACAATTTACAATCCTAGCTCTCTGGAGGTAGACCATCAATCAGAGGTTACTCTTGTTTAAGGCCAGCCAGAGATACATGATACCTCAAAACAAAAAATACAACCATTTGTTGAGTGGGTTGAGAAAGGCTCTAGCAATTGAGAAAACACAAATATAGTTCAACAGGAGGGTGACAGGTATAGAAACAGGACCCTACCTTTCTCCATGCTGAATTCTGAATGGATGTGAAAGACTTTACTTGCTGGAATGTCTAGTAAAGTATTGCTGAACTGCACATGGCACAGCATAAGGGTCTCAGGAAGAAGAACTGTCTCAACAGCCAAAGCCTGACTTGGGGTACAGGATCCTAAGAAGTGGAGAAGAGTTACGTAACTGTTAGCACCAGGGACTTGTAAAGGAAGGAATCATGGGGGACTGGAAAGAGAAGGTCAGTGATTCAGAGGACCTGAGTGCAGTTCCCAGCACCTGCACTGGGTAGCTCAAAACCAGTAAATCAAGGTTTTTGACTGCTACGCACACTCATCTACTCCAGTCACATCCAAAATATCGGGGATAAAATCCTGATTAAGGATAAGAGGCAATAAGGACTCAAAAGGAGTTCTGTGCCTCCTGGATTTCAGACAGTTGCTGGTATCCCCTAACTCAGACGTGTTCCAGATTAGTCTTTCCAATCGTCAACACGCCCTCATATTTAAGCATAAAGGTACCCCAAGAATTGATTTGTTAATGGTTAAGATTGGGCACTATTTCCTGGTCAACACAATGTTTCTAACCTATCCTGGTTTATTACCAAGCTTCCCATAACTTGTAATTTCTCTCTAGAAAACTGCCTTGCTAGAGCTAACAAGGGTCAGACACATTCCTTAGGGCAATAATAGTTTACAATAGCTAGAAATGTTTCACATACTAGAGAGTGATGAAGGGCTTCCCTCACTTAAGGACATTAGCTAGGAGTGTCAGGTCAGACCCTCCTAGTCATTGCCTCCAGCAGAATCAGAGGATTTGCCTAGGAATACCAAAATGCCTCAACAGGGAGGGCTCCACTCCTCTTCACACCTGACCACCAAATCCCACTGACCTTGATGTGCGGTCACTTGCCTACATGACTCTTGTAATTTGTCCTGCTTGCTGTATGCTACTTAAGCCTGCTTTTCACTTTGTGTACTAGGACTGGGACTTGAAGAAGGACTCGCAGAGGGACTCGAGTTGCACTTGCACTGGCGCTCAGACTAAGACTAGAACTTAGATGGGCTAGGACTTAGATTCATGCAATCCGCAGTCCCCCCGGCCCAGAGGACTTGGGCCCAGGGGATGCAACACCAGTTCAGAGAAATAGCTGCTGCTTTAGACCCAGTATGTTTCAGATAGCCTCAGATGTACCTCAACTATTGAGCTGCCAGATTTACCATCTCTCTTTTGCAATGACTGTAAAAGTCTGATGCCATTTCTAAGAAATACATTTAGATCCTATACTTCATGTGTAGTCTCTGCCATCATTTCTTCCCCTACGCCTTGTCGACCTGACTAGGACCCCGTTTCTCCCGCGGGTTGAGGGAGGCCCAGATCGGCCGGCCCGTAGCATTTGACATCCTTGTATGGGAACCTGCATACATGGCAGACACATACACATAAATCAAAATCTTAAAAAACAAAAACAAAAACAAAAAACCCCAATATGTCTTTAATTCCAGCACTCTAGAGCAGAGGCCAAAGTTCAAGGCCAGAATGCTTTACAAGGTGAGTACTAGACTAGCCTGGGTTACATAGTATAATAGAATGCTTGCTTACTTAGCATGAACAAGTCCCTACCATTGATCTCCAACACCACAAAACAAACAAACAAACAAACAAATAAATCCAAACTTTAATCCAGTCATAATTTTTGAAATCTCATGGATTTCAGTTTATGTACCAAGACCAAGTCAAGGGCTAGAGAGATGACTCAGCAGTTAAGAATATTCATTGCTCTTCTAAGAACCCAAGTTCAGTTCCCAGCACCTGTAGTGAGATTCTAGAATTTTGGTTTCTTTAAAAAGCACAGATCCAGGCAGTGCTGGCGCTTGCCTTTAATCCCAGCACTTGGGAGGCAGAGACAGGTAGTTTTCTGAATTTGAGACCAGCCTGGTCTACAGAGTGAGTTCCAGGACAGTCAGGGCTATACAGAGAAACCCTGTCTCGCAAAACAAAACAAAACGAAACACCAAAAAAAGCTTTTTCAAGGTGTTAATCCCAAGGCCACACTTGGAATATGGGGCTGCTCCAAAGCATCTGACTATGATTTGCTTCGTGCTTTAGCAGAGGCATGGTTTTGCCAACTGCAGATAGTTTCTATGATTTTGTGACATTTGGAATTATGGGAACTTTTCAGAGGTTATATAAATGCTAGGGCCCTAAGAAGTGGGATGGGTGGTGTTGAACATTTAGGGGGGGTTGGTTTAGGTTTGTTATTAGTCATGCTCGAAGAAAAAACAAAAGGAAAGAAATTAGATTCAGAGATTTCTTTCTCCTTTCTCTGCTATGTAGTGATAGAGGGTGAAACTGGGGAGGCAGGGAATAAAGGGTGGGAAAAAGAAGAACCCACAAAGTAGCAAAGACAAGCTACAAGCACCCATGTAAGATGTTTGGCTGCTGAGGCCACCTACATTCATGTGCACATACCCACATACCTACACACAATTTAATAAAAATCTTTATAAAAATTTGGGCCAGTTTTGAAGTAAGATGAACTTTTTTTTTTGTTTTAGTTTTTGAGATAGGATCTTGCTATAGGCATTCAGGGTGGCCTTGAAAATGCTGCAATGCTTGTGTCTTAGCTTCTCTTTCTTTTTAAAGATTTTGAGAGGTTAAAATTTTCAAACTGTACTGTGGGAACTTAGCCGTTAGTTGAACTTAATGGGAGACTAGCTCCCAGGACTTAGAAGAATGGGAAACTAGCTCCAAGAACTTAGAAGAATGGGAGACCAGCTCCCAGGACTTAGAAGAATGGGAGACCAGCTCCCAGAGCTTAGAGACCGGAGTGGCCTGGCAGGAAAAAAGAAAAATGAGGTAACAAACAATTGCCAGGTGGCTAACCTGCTTCTGAACCCTAGCACAAGCCAGCGCCAATCAAAGACTACCCCATACTTTCCCCTGCCTTAGTTTCCCCTTTTCCCTAGCAACTGTGTGGGTATAAAAACCTGTTTAAATTTTTGCTTAGGGCCAGACTCCTCTACCCCTACGTGGGATGTGAGTCTTGCCCAGCACTGAATAAAAGAACCTCTTGCTGATTGCATCAAGTACGTGTCTTGGTGGTGTTTGGGGTCGTTGTTCCCGAGCCCTGAGTGTGGGGTCCTTCCCCTCCTTTTTTTAACAGCCCTTACAATTTAACAAAAATGATTTATTTATTTTTATTTATATCTAGGTAAGAATGTCAAATTCCCTGGGGTTACAGACAGTTGTAAACTGCCATGTGAGTTCTGGGAATTGAACCTAGGTCCTCTATGTTTCTGTGAGGGTGTCAGACCCCTGGAGCTGAAGTGACAGATGGCTGTGAGCTGCCATGTGGCAGGGAATTAAACCTGTGTCCTCTGGAAGAGTAGCCATTGCTCTTAACCTCTGAGCCATTTGTCTAGTCCATGTCTTAGCTTTTCACACGCTAGCATTACAGTTATTTGCTACTAAGCATAGCCAATAAAAGGAAACATTAATCTAAAGGAGTAAAATGATTGAGGGAAGATGAGCAAGGTGGACATAACAGAGGCCCGTGGAGAAACCCCTTACCTCTGAGGTTGACATTTCTACCTGTGCTGATGAAGAGTTTGAACACAGTTGCATTGGGGATATTGGTGAGGTAAGTTTTCGGGTCATAGCTGAATGTCAGTTGTGATGATGCATTGACTACTACCTGTCAGCAAACCAAAGGAAAATCACGTTCCCTCCATTGTTACTCCTTACTTATTTCAGCCAAAAGTATCTATTTCATACAAATACAAAATTGGCATTCTGATGTATTTGAGAAACACAAAATCTGTTTACTTCTGAAAAGTTATTATTTTATTTTGAGACAGGGTCTCATGTATCCCAGGCTAGCCTGCATCTCCCTTTATAGCCTAGGATGACCTTGAATTTCTGATCTTCCAGCCTCCACCTCCACATCCCCAGAATTGGTATTACAGGCACACCTGATTTATGTGGTGGAACTCAAACCCAGGACTTTATGTACGTAGTAAAGCACTCTACCAACTGAGCTATATCCCCAGAAGAAATACTCTTATTTTGTTTTGAGACAGAGTCTTACACTGTAGCCAAGGTTGGTCTGGACCTCACCGTGTAGCCAAGGTTTTCCTTGAATTCTAGTTTCAGCAATCTTGCTTCAACCTCCTGCATGCTGGGATTACAGACATGTAGAACCATACTCACAATGGTCCATTTAAGATTTATTTTATAAGTGGGAATGTGGGCACATGCATGCCATGGCATGTCTGTGGAAGTTAAGGGGCAACTTTTTTCAGAGTTGGTTCACTCCGTCCTCCTTGTTTAAGACAGAGTCTCTCTTGTTTCTGCTACTAAGAAAGCATCTGGGGGCTGGTGAGATGGCTTAGCGGGTAAGAGCACTGACTGTTCTTCTGAAGGTCCTGAGTTCGGATCCCAGTAACCACATGGTGGCTCACAACCACCCTTAATGAGATCTGACACCCTCTTCTGGTGCGTCTGAAGACAGCTACAGTGTATTAAGCCAGAGTGAGCGGGATGGCAGAGGTCCTGAGTTCAATTCTCAGCAGCCACACACATGATGGCTCACTGCCATCTGTACAGCTACAGTATACTCATACACATAAAATAAGTAAAATAATCTTTAAAAAAAAAAAAAAGAAAGCATCTGGCAGGTTGCTTCCCGTCTCGCAATAGGAGTGCTGGGATTACAGATGAGTATCACCACATCTGGCTTTTTGCACTGGTTTTGGGTTACCTACTAAGCTATCTCTTATCCCTCATGGTGCTCCATCCCCTCCTCACTATAAAAATATGGAATGCTTCACAAATGTGTGAGTCATCCTTGTGCAGGGGCTATGCTAACCCTCTCTTTTACTAATCTTTTTTTTTTTTTTTTTTTTTTTTTTTTTTGGTTTTTCGAGACAGGGTTTCTCTGTATAGCCCTGGCTGTCCTGGAACTCACTCTGTAGACCAGGCTGGCCTCGAACTCAGAAATCCGCCTGCCTCTGCCTCCCAAGTGCTGGGATTAAAGGCGTGCGCCGCCGCCACCACCACCCGGCTTAATCCATTATTTTTTATTTTTCTTTTTTTTAAGATTTATTTATTTAATGTATATGAGTACACTGTAGCTATCTTCAGACACACCAGAAGAGGGCATCAGATCCTATTAAGATGGTTGTGAGCCACCATGTGGTTGCTGGGAATTGAACTCAGGACCTCTGGAAGAGCAGTCAGTGCTCTTAACCGCTGAGCCATCTCTCCAGCCCTTGATCCAATTTTAGAATATGCACCGAGTCAAGCACTCATAGTGATCTCTTAGAACAGAAATCAGATTAGTCATAGTTCTGGGAAGAATTCTAACTGCTATTAATGAAAATTGCTTTTTTGTTTTGTTTTTAGGTGGGGATGGAAGCCAGGGCCTTGTGCATGCTTGCAAGTGCTCTCTCCGCATGTTCCCCTAGCACACTGACTGTTTTGGTATCTGTTAGCAAGTACACTTCTATCCTAGGATGTTTTCTGTATATATAGCCAGTAAATTCATAGTCACTCTAGTCTCTTGAGCTGTGGTGCAGTTGGGTGTACCTCTCGAAACGTTTTCACAACTCCGGGGATGTCATGAAAAATTGTTGCAGTTCCTGGGTTCCTAGCCACTCCTACTCCAGTGACTGTGTCTGTCTGTACAATATTGTTGGGAGAAATCATCCACACCCCAGGCTCACCTGAGAAAAGACCAGAGAAAGTGCTTGGCTATAATTTTCAGTTTAAATTCATAAACCACTTTATTCAAAGTCTCAATCAGGAGGCATGTTTTCAAGAATGTAGGTAGCTTTCTAAATGTCAGACTCCCCTTCCTATATCATGCCAGCAAACAAAATCTACTTACTGCCTTCAGAATAACATGAGCTAGTGAGGTAAACAATATAACTAATCTTAGAAAAAGTAAAAACTGCATTAAGCCTTCTTTTTTTTT
>NW_022196898.1:39120703-39134397 GCF_008632895.1 Mastomys coucha | reverse complement strand
TTTTTTTTGTTTTTCAAGACAGGGTTTCTCTGTGTAGCCCTGGCTGTCCTGGAGCTTACTTTGTAGACAGGCTGGCCTCAACTCAGAAATCTGCCTGCCTCTGCCTCCCAAGTGCCAGGATCAAAGGTGTGCGTCCCCCCACCCCCATCACCCCCTCACCCCCCCAACAGGAGACAGGATTGGTTTAATTTGATTTAAATTGCACAGTGGCAAAAGAATGCCAAAGATTAAGTTATATTCCAAACCTTTTGTGTTTTGTTGTTGTTCTTGCTTGCTTATTTGTTAGTTGGTTTATTTTTGAGACAGGGTTTCTCTGTATAGCCTTGGCTGTCCTTGAATTTAGTCTTTAGACTAGGTTAGCCTTGAACTCAGTGATCTGCCTGCCTTGGCCTCTTGAGCGCTGGGATTAAAGGCATATGTTATCATGTCCAGCTTTTACATTTTTAAAAATTTGTTATGTGTGAGTATGTATATGTACTACCTGCATGTATGTCTGTGTACCACACATGGCTGGTACCCTCAGAGATCAGAAGATGGCATTTTTGGGTGTGGTGGTATATGCCTTTATTTTATTTATTTATTTTTGTTTTTTGAGACAGGGTTTCTCTGCATAGCCCTGGCTGTCCTGGAACTCACTCTGTAGACCAGACTGGCCTGGAACTCAGAACTCCACCTGCCTCTGCCTCCCAAGTGCTGGGATTAAAGGCATGTGCCACCACTGCCCGGCTGGTATATGCCTTTAATCCCAAATTCTAGCACTCAGGAAGCAGGTTGCTCTCGGAGTTCGAAGCCAGCCAGTTCACAGAGAGAGTTCTAGGAGAGCTAGGGATACACAAAGAACCATTGTCAAACAAAACAACACCCTCCCCAAAAGAAAAACCAAACCAAAACACAAAACAAAACAAAAAAATCAACAGCAGATGGTGATAGATTCCCTGGAATCCCAGTTATGAATGATTGTGAGCCACCATGTGGGTGTTGGGAACCTCTCTTGTTGGCTCAAGACACCTCAAGACCAAGTAAGTTCTCAGAACAAAGGCGACACATATTTGTCCTAGAGAGACAGAGGGCAGGGAATAGAAAGAGAGGGGGAGAGGGAAAAGGAAGAGGGGCAGGGATATTTTTTGGGTGGGGACAAAGGACTGCCTCTGGATAGAGAGGAGACAGATGTGGCCCATAGATAAATGGCAGCTTATAAAGGTAAAAGGGTTACCTTGTTAGGATGACAAGTCTAATTTTAATTGGGCATGTGAATTAGGTTAACTAAAGAGGGCTTTTGATTGTTGTACTTCAATAACTTTATAGCTGGACCTTGGTAGTCAGCCTCAGGAGCCAATGGCCAAATAAGGATAAAGACCTAGGCGGCTAGGTTTAGTAATACAATTTAACATTTTTTTATCAAGGCAGAAGGACTGGGAGAGAAGGGAAAGGCCTGCCAGAGTCATGTTTGCTTTGTTCAGGCTGGCAAGAATCAATCCCTTCAAACCGAACCTGGGTGCTCTTAACTGCTGAGCCATCTCTCCACCCCGGATTTCTCTTTTGAGGTAGGATCTCATTGTGTATCTTTAACTATCCTAAACTTGGTATGTAGACCAGGTTGGCCTTGAACACACAAAGATCTGCCTACCTCTGCCTCCCAAATCCTGGGATTAAAGGCATATGATATCTTGATATCTGACACTAACTGAATTTCTTTTTTTTTCCTTTTTAACGATTTATTTATTTTATGTATATATGAGTACACACTGTAGCTGTACAGATAGTTGTGAGCCTTCATCTGGATGTAGGGAATTGGCTTTTTAGGACCTCTGCTCGCTCTGGTCAACCCTTCTCACTCCAGCAGACCCTGCTCACTCCAGCCCACAGATTTATTTATTATTATAAATAAGTACACTGTCTTCAGACCCACCAGAAGAGGGCATCAGATCTCATTACGGGTGATGTGAGCTACCATGTGGTTGCTGGGATTTGAACTTAGGACCTTCAGAAGAGCTGTAGGTGCTCTTACCCGCTGAGCCATCTCACCAGCCCTGGATTTCTGATCCTGACATGTAGGCCTTCTACTTTCTTATCCTTTGTAGTATGGACTTAGTTGTCTTTCAGAATTCCAGAATGCAAAGCTGAAGGGTGGTTCCGGCACAAACCCAGCTAAAAAGTCTTACTTCTGGGGCCAGCAAGATGCTCAGCAGGGAAAGGAACTTGCTATGAAGCCTGATGACCTGAGTTAATTTTCAGGACCCACATGGTGGGAGAGAATAGAAAATTAATTTTCAAAAGTTGTCCTCTGGCCTTCAGATGTGCATCATAACACCTCCACCCCCACCTATAAATGTTAAATAAAATTTGCTCATCCAATTGTGGAATTACAATTTTTTAAAAAGATTTATTTATTTATTATATAAAAGTATACTGTAATTGTCTTCAGACACTCAAGAAGAGGGAGTCAGATCTCATTATAGATGGTTATGAGCTACCATGTAGTTGCTGGGATTTGAACTCAGAACCTTCAGAAGAGCAGTCAGTGCTCTTAACCACTGAGCCATCTCTCCAGGCCAGAATTACAATTTTTTTTTTTTTTTGAGACAGGGTTTCTCTGTATAGCCCTGGCTGTCCTGGAACCCACTCTGTAGACCAGGCTGGCCTCGAACTCAGAAATCTGCCTGCCTCTGGCTCCCAAGTGCTGGGACTAAAGGCATGTGCCACCACCGCCTGGCCTAGAATTATAATTTTTATTACTGACTTTGAAGCAAGCTTAGTTCATAGGCCTAGGATTGTCCACTGGTCATTGCAGGTCAGCTCCAAGGCTGGATAATGTGACCTTGGTGATTAAAGGTACCACTGTAACTGGTATAAGACATGTAGTGCATGTTAGAATCAGATCCAATGTTGTCATGCTTAACTCTGCATAGTTCCCAGAAAAGGGACTATAGCTATCTTTTGCTACTTTGTGGGTTCTTTTTTCTTCTACCGCTCTCCACCTCTTTTTCAACTTTTTTAACCCCCTAACACTAGATAGAGAAAAAAGGGTAGAGGGGAAAAGGGGGCTCTTATCATTAGACTACTTCCTGTCATTAGATCTTCACTGTCAGGATGCCTGATTTCTTCTTTCTTCTTTGTGCACAACTACTTAACAAACCATGGCCAACAGCAATCAACTATCAACCAACAACCCTTCCTCTACCTCTAGCACTTATGTACCCTCTGAAAAGTTCCCAGAATTCCAAGCATCACACAATTGCAGAAACTATCTCCCACTGGCAAAATCACACCCTTGCTAGAGCACAAGGCAAACCACAGTCAGCTGCTGTGGACAGTCTGAAGCAGCCCCATATCCCATAATTGGGATACAATGAAAACATATTCCTGTAATATTTTTGTGTTTTTCAAAGCCAAAGCGCTACACTATCCAGCCAGTCAGACATGGATGGCTACAGGGATTCTTCCCTGGGAAGTCACAAATAACTGTTTGCTCTCTCTTAGGGAGCCAGTGACTAAACAAATCAAAGTCCTACTTGGGAAACTAATGAGATGATGACTCCCTGTAGCTGCACAGATGTGGTCCCTCCTCCAGTTGACCTTCCACACTGTATGCAATTAGGGCAGAATTACAAACAACTAACTGTGAGGTACAAAGGGTGAGGCTCCAATGATGCAATGATGTCCTCTAGCCCTTGCTTCTATGAGGCAACGTTAGCAATGGTCTCCTAGGAGTCCCACTGCTCTGATGCAAATGATGGCTGTATGCTCCACAGCAGATGATGTAGAAATTGAGCCAAATAGAGATACCCCATAAAGATACCAGACAGCAAGGAAGTCCACTTATCCTTAAGACAAAGGGGGTTTTTAGAAGAGTTTACTGAGCAAACATCCATCCTCAAGGAATGCAAGTTTCCAAGAGACATTCCCAGGGAGAGAGGATCTCCCCCACCCCTCCTGAGAGTCACAGGTGTCTTATCCTAACTGGGAGGAAAGATCAATAGAAACTAAAGAACAATGAACAAGATAAAGTGTAACTACCCATGTTGTAAATTGTAACTTTGTAAGTTGTAAAACTGTTCTGAAATGGTATAAAAGCTTAGAGCCTTGTTTCCTCTTGGTCTCTCTATCTGGTCACCATTACAGAGATGACCCTGGTACCAGTTTCAATTAATGAATTAACCTCATGCTTTTGCAGCGGTCTCTTTTTGGTTCTTTGAGAATGGGGTTACCCACGCCGGTTATTACAATGACTTATGGTAATACATACCACTTTCAGATACACTGTCTGTAAAGGCAAAGAATTAACATTACCTAGCCAAGGAGAAATTGACTATTTATTTATTTATTTATTTATTTATTTATTTATTTATTGGTATTTTCAAGTCAGGGTTTCTCCGTGTAGCCCTGGCTGTCCTGGCACTCACTCTGTAGACCAGGCTGGCCTTGAACTCAGAAATCCGCCTGCCTCTGCCTCCCAGGTGCTGGGATTAAAGGCGTGCGCCACCACCGCCCGGCTACTTTTTATTTTTGAATGCTAGGGATTGAACCCAAAGAGTAATTTTCTATCATTTTTATTGAACTTAATAGAACTTCCTTCCAATAGAAATGTTTTGCAGATCAAGATAGTTTAGGGCTAGAAAATGGTTTGGCTGGGATCATATAAGTGCTTGCTGTGCAAGCCTCATGACCTGAATTGGATCCCCTGAGCCTTCAGTGGAAGGAAAAACCTGCTACGCACACTCATCTACTCCAGTCACATCCAAAATATCGGGGATAAAATCCCGATAAAGGATAAGAGGCTATAAGACCCCAAAAGGAGATCTGTGCCTCCTGGATTTCAGACAGTCGGTGGTATCCCCTAACTCAGACGTGTTCCAGATTAGTCTTTCCAATTGTCAACGCAGCCTCATAATTAGGCATAAAGGTACCCCAAGAAATGATTTGTAAATGGTTAAGATTGGGCATTGTCTCCTGGCTGACACAAAATTTCCAATTATCCTAGTTCAATACCAAGCTGTCCATAGCTTGCAATTTCTCTAGCAACAGAGGTTGAGTACATCCCTTAGGGCAATAGATAGTTTACAATAGTTAGAAATGTTTTACATACTAGAGAAGTAATGAAAGGTTTCCCTCACTCAAGGACATTAGCTAAAAGTGTGAGGTTGGAACTCCTCACTGCCTGCCCCAGGCTAGACCCAGAGAATTAGCAGGAAATGCTAGATTGAAACCTCCTGGTCATTGCCTTCAGCAGAGTCAGAGAATTAGCCTAGGAATATCAAAATACCTCAACAGGGAGAGTTCCATTCCTCTTCCTCCTGCTTCACACCTAGCTACCAGACCCTGCTGACCTTGGTGTATGCCACCATGCCTGGTACTTTTATTAACTTTAACCTAGCAGTTACTTACCTTCCCAAGTTGTTCTTGTTCCCACACACAAGTAAATAAAATATCATAAGAAACAAAATAAATAAATACTTTTTGAGGTGCTGGAGGGACAGGGTCTCATTATATAGCCCTAGCTAATCTGGAACTGGTTATATAGATCAGACTGGCCTCAAACTCACAGAGATCCACCTTCCTCTGTTTCCCTAGTACTGGGACTAAAGGTTGCATCACCCCACCTAACAGAACTGTCTTCTGCTTGTGGTTAAGGAGACATATACCCACCATGCTGATTGACAAGCTGAGTGCTGAAGCAGATGACATCTCCAACAAAGATAAGCTTGGTGTCCGGCTCAATGGCATGCTCTACAGCAACAGGGATGTAATCTGCCATGCCAGGATGTCTTTGGTCCCAAAGGCCCACAACTGTCACCCCTTTATTCACAGCCTGGGCCATATATGTATAGTTTCTGGTTCCTGGTCCGATAAGCAGCAAGTCATCTCTGAAAGCGGACATGAAAAGCAGGAGTGTCTGAAAAGAGCAACTGAGCATGCGACTCAGTGACGGGATGCTTGGCCAGCATGCAGAAGGCCAGCAGAAAGCAGTTTGGTATATACAGTGAATACCAGACTAGCCAGAGCTACAAAGCAAGATCCTGTCCCAAAGAGACAAACAATTCCTATAGAGAGATACTACATAAGAAAAGATTGAGGGGAGAGAACCTACCTTGAGTTAGTTTGTTTCAAAGTTTTTTTTGTTTTGTTTTTCTTGTTTTTTTTTTTTTTCTTGAGACAGGGTTTCTCTGTGTAGCCTTGGCTGTCCTGGAACTCACTCTGTAGACCAGGCTGGCCTTGAACTCAGAAATCCACCTGCCAAATTCTGGGATTAAAGGTGTGTGCCACCACCGCCCGGCTCCAAGTTTTTATTAATTGTCTCTCTGTGTGTGATGGGCACATGTGTTGTAGTCAGAGGACAATTTTTAGGGTATGAGTTCTGTCCTTTCACTATCTGGGACCTGGAAATTGAACTTAGGTCATCGGGCTTGGCAGCCAGTGCCTTGCTGAGCCACCTCCTTGAGAGAGGGTCTCATGTAAAACCAGGCTTTTCTTGATCCTGTATATAACTTAGGATGACCACAAATTTGTGATCCTCCTGCTTCCACCTCCAAAACACTAGGATTATGGGTATGGACTGCCTAAGTGTTGGGATTAAAGATGGGGTCTCACTATGTAGCCCCAGCTGCCCTGGACCTTGCTATCCAAGCCAGGCTGGCCTCGGGTTTACAGAGATCTACCTGCTTCTGCCTCCTGAATGCTGGGATTAAAGGTTTTCGGCACCACATCTTGTCACAATAAAACATTTTTGTGTTGTTTTGAGACAGTTTCATATAGTATAGGCTAGCCTCAAACCCCTAGGTAGTTGAGGATATCACAGAATTACTGATCCTCCTGCCTCCATCTCTCAAGAACTATGCTGGAATTATGGGAGTGTCATAACATCTGGCTTGAGTCAAGCTATCTATTTTATTTTAAATGAAAGATTTATTAGGGACAAAAAGAAACAATTCCTGGGTGTGAGGGCTTCCAAAGAAGGAACGTGCTGAGAGGCTCTCTGATAATAATAGGTAGCTCCTTGTCTACATTTTGTAAATTAACACTTGAAGATTCAAGACCTACTCGAAACTTTCTTAATTAACAGTACTCTTTTGTTTTTGAAACAGGGTCTCACTATAGAGCCCTAGGAAGCACTGGCCTTGCTATCGACCAAGCTGGCCTGTCTGCCTCCTGAGTGCTGGAATCAAAGGCATGCATCACCATGCCTGGCTGACAATATTCTCTCAAAAATACCATTGTATTTGTGTGTGTGTGTGTGTGTGTGTAGCCGCAAAGGCTGAAGAGAGCATTGGATCCCTTGGAACTGGACTTACATGTGGTTGTGACTTTCCCGATGTGGATTCTAGGGAACTGAACTCAGTTCTCTGACAGTGCTGTAAGCACTCTGAACTGCTGAGCCATCTCTCTAGCCAACTTGAACTTCCTTATCTCATGGCAATCCTCCTGTGTCATCCTTCTAAGTACTATGATTACAGGCATCATGCCCAGCTGACAATACTCTTTAACTGGTTCTGGGCTGTATGTGTGTGTGTGTGTTGCTGAGAACAAACCACTGCTTTGCATGTGTTAGGAGTGTTCTACCTCTAAGCTTTACTTCTAGTCATCTCTCAGCCTCCGGCACCTTAGAACAGGATTATACTCTGTAGCCCACATTGGACTGGAACTCATTGCTGTACATGGAGTCCATGCTTGCTCTTGCTTGCTTTGAACAGAGATTCTCTACTTCACATTCCTTATTCCAGGGATCCCACGCCTGTATTACCACATGTGGCTCATTATTTTCATTCTGAGAAAAGAAACCGAGGTCAGATTCCAAGTTCAGAGTGTAAGAGGTGTATGAGGAATCTGCTGAAACTGCCACAGAACACTGAGTTAACTTGTAAGGTTTCTACTGAGGTGCCAACCATGCCCCCTTGACCTCCATACCTGTTCAGAGCCATATAAAGCCGAGTATTGTGGGTGTGGAATTTTTCTCCAATGTTATTATAAAACTCAACAATAAAGGTGAGAGACATGCCCAAAGGAAAGGCTGACAGGGTCCTTCCTTGTGCTGTGTATAGCTTGGGGTAGCTGCTCAATCGAAGGTAAGTCACTGGTGCTACCTGTGGGAGACAAAACCCACTCGTACAGAGAATGCCACTGGCGAAGAGATGCTATCACAATCTAGAATCTATAACCAAGGCCACAGAGCCTTGAGAGTGTGTGTGTGTGTGGCATGTGTGTGGAGGTCAGAGGACAACTGTCTAGTGTTGGTCCCTGTCTTCCTATCTTGACCAGGGCCCCTGATTGCTGTTTAAGCCAGGCTAGCAGACCTTTGAGTTTCTGGAGTTTCTCTGGTCTTTGCCTCCCACTTCTTGAAGGCTTGCTGGGATGACAGATGTTTACACTATTGCTTCTGGCTCTTCTATGGGTTCTGGGGATCTGAACTCAGGCTTGCATGAGTGCTGCTAACCACTGAGCCACCTCCATGTGGGCTGGAGTACAGCGCATGTCTAATACCCAAGGCTGGTGTTAGGTTAGCATGCCCCTGGGACTTTTCTACATTGATCTGAGCCAGGGAGACAAGGAGCTTTCTGGGGCCTCTTCTCACTCCAAAAAATTTAATGCTATAGAGAAGTCGGACATTTATTTAATTTTTGAGATACAGTCTCACTCTGTAGCCCATGCTGGCCTTGACTATGTAACAATTCTTGTACCTCAGCTTGCTGAGTGCTAGGGTTAAAGTCACGCACCACCAAGCCCAGCTTCAAGTCCAGCTTCTAACAGAAGCACTGTTGTCTCTGCAAAGCTGTAGGCTAATCCCTTCCATCCAGGGCGTGAAACTCTGATTTAATATGATGCTTTGAAGCCACATCAGTATTTGCTCTGACATGCTCATTTGTCTTCCAGGGAAGCTCTTAATTCCCAGGAGATGACATTCCTCCCAGGCCATGGCATTCCATCTACTTAGTTTTAGAGGTGCTGGGATCAGACCCCAAGCCTCTGCATGCTAGGCAAGGACTCTAGTGCTAAGCTATACCCCATTATTTTATTGATTTAGTCTCTGACTCGCCTGGACTCCAGTTATGGTTGTTTGATTGACTCCAAAAGGTTCTATAGAAGTGACTTCCACTACCGCAGTACCCGCAATGGATCCAGATCTCAGGAGGCCTTCACCATCTTCTTCAATGACAGAGGAATTAGGAAAACACTTGAGAACACGGGAACTCACAAAGGCTGTGCCTTCTCTAGGAGATAAACAGAGCAACTAGGCACTCTTAGGAACCCTGGCTGATTGGAGGGAAGCAGGTGAAGACTGACAAGACAAAGATGAGTGTGCTGGCTCACCTTTACTTCTGCACTGACGGCTGAGGCAAGAGGAGTGCCATGCTTATGAAAGGATCCCAGGCCATAGAGGGAACTCTAGGCTAGAGTGGCCCTATATGGGAAAACCCCATCTCAGAAAACTAGAAACTTAAAAAATAAGCAGCACACAGAGAGCACATCAGCTCATACAACAACACACACATGCATGTAAAAATAAAAGAAAAACAAATAATTAAGAAAATGAAAACCAGCCGGGCGGTGGTGGCACACGCCTTTAATCCCAGCACTTGGGAGGCAGAGGCAGGTGGATCTCTGAGTTCGAGGCCAGCCTGGTCTACAAAGTGAGTTCCAGGACAGCCAGGGCTATAGAGAGAAACCCTGTCTCAAAAAACCAAAAAAAAAAAAAAAAAAAAAAAAAAAAAAAAAAAAAAGAAAATGAAAACCAGGCTGGAGAGATGGCTCTGTGGTTAAGAGAACTGACTGCTCCTCCAGAGGTACTGCGTTCAGTTCCCAGCAACCACATGGTGGTTCACAACCATCTGTAATGGGATCTGGTGCCCTCTTCTGGTGTGTCTGAAGACAGCTACAGTGTACTCATATACATAAAATAAATAAATCTTAAAAAAAAGAAAAAAGGAAAATGAGAACCTCAAATAGGACATGGTGGCCTTTAATTCTAACATTTGGAAGGCAGAGGCAAGTGGATCTCTGAATTTAAGGTCTGCCTGGTCTACACAGCAAGCTCCAGGATACAAAGAGAGACCCTATACCCTCCTACAAAAAAAAAAAAAAAAAAAAAAAAAAAAAAAAAAAAAAAAAAAAAAAAAAAAAAAAGTCCTCCCCCACAAAAGTTACAAACTAAAAAGAAAAAAAAAAATCACACACCAAAAGTAACCAGACCCACAGACTATTTAAAACCTAACTGTGTTTTAAGGCAAGGTCTCATGTAACTCAGGCAGGCTCACTACATAGCTAGAGGCTAATTTGACACCTGATTCTCCCTCCACCTCTCGAGTGCTGACACTTAGTGGTGTGAGCCATCACCCAGCTTTGGCTATCCCCCGCTCCACCCCCAGGCTACCTTAAGCCCCCTGTATAAAAAATTATTTGGACAAAATAATCGAAAGCAGATACCCAAACAAATACTCATTCATGAATGATGTACACAGCATCACCATTCACAACAGTCAAAGAGTAAAAATAAAAGGGGTAGGGGCTGGAGAGATGGCTCAGTGGTTAAGAACACTGACTGCTCTTCCAGAGGTCCTGAGTTCAATTCCCAGCAACCACATGGTGGCTCACAACCATCTATAATGGGGATTCGATGCCCTCTTCTGGTGTGTCTGAAGACAGTGACTGTGTATTCATGTAAATAAAACAAATAAAAATTCCTTAAAAATAAATAAATAAATAAATAAATAATGGGGCATGATGGCACACAGCTGTAGCTACATAGCTACACTTGGGGAGCTGGGTAGCAGGAGCAAGATGTCAAGACCCTGTCCCAAACACTCATGGGAAGTCAGGCATGGTGGCACACACCTGTGCTCCTAGCACTGAGGAGGCAGAAGCAGGAACATCAGGAATCCATGGCCACCCTCAGTCACATAAGGAGTTGAGGCCAGCTTGGACACTATAAGTCCCTGTCTCAAAATGCAAAATGGAGGTTATTTGGGGCTAGTGAAATATCAACTTGGTTTAAAAAAAAAAAAGTGTTTGACACAAAAGCCCAACTTGATTTTGATCCTAGGATCCCATCAGGGAAGGAGAATATTGATTGCTGAAGATGAGCACTGTCCTCCACATGCTCACTATGGCATGTGCCTGGACACACACACACATACCAGCACACACATGCATACTCACTCAATTCATACACACATACTCTCACGTACACACTTATACACACACTCATTCATACACACTTCCATACTCACATATACACTCATTCATACACACATTCTTACACACATATACTCTTACACATACACACTCACACATATTCATACACACATACACTCTTATATACTCATACATACACACCTACTCACAATACACATTCTTACACATTCACACACATACTTATACACACATATAATCTTATATTTACACTCACATACACACATACATGCATTCTTACACATATATTCTTATATTCATACATACACAATAGTCATAAACATACACTCTTATATGTACCCACACACTCACACACCTTTGGATTATTTTTATGGTTTATAAATTAATTCATCTCTAAAACATTATTCAGATTAGAAAAATCACTTAAGAGTAGATGGTAGCTCTTTCCAATTTCAATTAAAAACATCAAATTTTTTTTCTTTGAGACAGGGTTTCTCTGTGTAGCCTTGTCTGTCCTGGAAGTCCCTCTGTAGACCAGGCTGGCCTTGAACTCATACAGATTTGCTTGCCTCTGCCTCCCACATGCTCACCACCTGGCCCTAAAAAATGTTTTGTTTTTTTTTGTTTTGTTTTGTTTTGTTTTTGTTTTTTAAATTAGTCTTAGTGTGTGTGTATGTAGTGTGCACAAGCTGTTTTTTTTGTTTGTTTGTGTTTTAAATTAGTCTTAGTGTGTGTGTATATAGTGTGCACATGCTGGTTCTGCTGCTGCGCTTCGTACTCCACACCCGATGGCTCACATCTTGCTCTTTGGTTCTGAGGTCAAAGTTGGGTTATCAGACCTGTGCCCTAAGCACTTGCCAGCCCTAAACTTTATTTATCAGAGAGAGAGGGAAGGAGGGAGGGAGGGAGGGAGAGAAACAGAGAGAGAGAGAAAAGAGAGAGTGAGAGAGAAGGAGAGGGAAGGAGAGAGAGAGGGAAAGAGGGAGGGAGGGAAGGAAGGAAGGAAGGAGGGGAGGAGGGAAGGAGGGAGAAAGAAATGGGAGAAGGTCAGAGGATAATTTTGTAGTCTGCTCCAGTGGCTTGCTGGACAGTGTTCAGATTTTACCTGCTGAGCCACCTCTCCAGCCAGCTGTGTGCAACAGTGTACTGAAGTTTCTTCATGTCAGAACCCGCTCTCCTCTCTCTTCCTTACCTGTTGGTGTGCAGCTTGAGCTGAGAATTCATAGGCATCAGAATCTGCTCAGGTTGGCAGTCTGCATAGAAAAGTTGGAGTTTTTCAAATACCTAATGGGAGAAAATAATTTTACCCTTATTTCAGGAAAGGACAAGTTACGATATCTATTTATATATGGTGGGTCTCTGGCAATCCAGTGGGGACTGTGTGTTGTGTGGAGGTCCGAGGACAACTCCAACCCCATTGAAGCAGGATTTCTCTTATTGCTGCCGTGCCACTCCAGGTGCTGGCCCAGAGCATCTGAGTGATTCTGTCTTCTCCTCTCATCTCTTGTAGGGTCCTAGGATTACAGATGTGCACCACTGTATCTGCCTTTTTCCTTGTGGGTTTAAGGAATCAAACTCAGGCTATCAGGCTTTGGAAGCAAGCACTCAGTTTTTCTTCTAGAATGTAGTGAATAATGTGCGTAAGAGCTCAGTCAGAGATACAGGCCAGAGCGGTGCCTAGCAACCCATGCTTCCTCATTTATAGAAACAAGATTTAGGTGGGTGCTTACCAGGATCTGAATCTCATCAGACAGCTCCAGCAGATCCCCCTCAAACTGCCCAAAGGAGCTGTTCTTACTGTGGACGGTGACCTTGATCGTGGTCCTGCCAGCTGCTTTTGTGTGGACAACCATGGCAAAGTTGTTCTCAGCTGGAAGCTGTAGAAATACCTAGACAGTAAAGAGAGGGGGTGAGAAAGCATCCACTGTGGCTGGGCTGGAGGCTCTGTGCTTGTTTCTCGTACAGGGAGGCCTGGGCTCCATCCCAAGCACACCAAGAGGAGCACTCAGCAGGCCTTTCAGAGTGTGCTCAAGGGGCACAGGTAGGAGGATCAAGAGTTCAAGGTAAGCCCCGCGGTGGTGGTGCAGGCCTTTAACCCTATTGCTCAGAGACAGTCATAGGTGGATTTCAGGGGGTTCCAGGGCAGTCAGAGCTACATAATAGTAATCTCAAAAAAATGTCCAAGGTCATTTCCAGATACGTCCTGAGTTGAGAGCTGGAGTTGTATGGTACAGCATGCCTGTTATTCTCTCTCTTCCTGGCCTCTCTGCCTTCCTCTTTCCTTTTCTCTTTCTTCTCTCCCCTTTCATAATTTCCCTTCTCCCCCTTTCCTCTTTCTCCTTCTTCTCTTCTCCCTCTCATTTTTGAAATAGGATCTTTCTCTTTTTTTCTTACTTATTCTCACTAAAAAAAGTAAGACAAATCTTTTTTGTTTTTGATATTTTAAAAACTATTATGTGTATGGGTTTTTAAAAATATATTGCCGGAGCCGGGCGGTGGTGGCGCACGCCTTTAATCCTAGCACTTGGGAGGCAGAGGCAGGCGGATTTCTG
>NW_022196898.1:39075697-39120464 GCF_008632895.1 Mastomys coucha | reverse complement strand
GGTCTACAAAGTGAGTTCCAGGACAGCCAGGGCTACTCAGAGAAACCCTGTCTCGAAAAACCAAGAAACAAAATATATTTATTTTTATGTATATAGGTTTTTTAAAAAAAGATGTATTTATTTTATGTATGTGAGTACACTGTCACTATTTTCAGACACACCAGAAGAGGGCATCAGATCCCTATTACAGATGGGTGTGAGCCACCATGTGGTTGCTGGGAATCAAACTCAGGACCTCTGGAAGAGTAGTCAGTGCTCTTAACTGCTGAGCTATCTCCCCAGCCCGGTTATTTTCATTTTTATTTTATGTGTATGGGTGTTTTGCCAGCGTGAATATCTGTGCAGTGTGTGTGTATGTGTGCAGTGCCCATGTAGACCAGAAGAGTGTGTTTGTACTGGTTGGTTTTGTGTGCCAACTTGACCCAGGCTGGAGTTATCACAGAGAAGAGAGCTTCAGTTGGGGAAGTGCCTCCATGAGATCCAGCTGTGGGGCATTTTCTCAATTAGTGATCAAGGGGGTAGGGCCCCTTGTGGGTGGTGCCATCCCTGGGCTGGAGGACTTGGGTTCTATAAGAGAGCAGGTTGAGCAAGCCAGGGAAGCAAGCCAGTAAGAAACATCCCTTCATGACCTCTGCATCAGCTCCTGCTTCCTGACCTGCTTGAGTTCCAGTCCTGACTTCCTTTGGTGATAAGCAGTAATGTGGAAGTAAGCTGAATAAACCCTTTCCTCTCCAACTTGCTTCTTGGTCATGATGTTTGTGCAGGAATAGAAACCTTGACTAAGACAGTGTTGGATCCTCTGGGACTGGAGTTAGATGATTGTGAGCTGCCATGTGGGTGCTAGGAATCAAACTTGGGTCCTCTGGAAGAGCCACCTCTCTAGTCCATTGACACAAAATTTCATATACCCCAGACCAGCCTTGATCTTGCTATGTATTTCAAGATGACCTTGAACTCCTGATCCTCCTGTCTCTACCTCTCTAGTGCCAGGATTATAGGGATATAGCACCACACTGGGTTTTTCTTCTCCTTCCTTCCTTTTCTTTTCTTTTTTCTTTTTTCCAGAAAGGGTCTCACTATGTTGTCCATGCTAGCCTCATTTTCAATCCTCTTGACTCGGCCTCCTAAATTCTAGGATTCCAAGTGTATTCTACCAGGGCTGGAGAAGTGGCTCACAGTTAAGAGCACTGGTACTCTTCCAGAGGACATGGGTTCCAGCATCCACATAGCAGCTCAAACCTGTCTGTAACTCCAGATTCAGAACTTCTGACACTCTCAGAGATGTATGTATGTGCAGACAAAAGACCAAGCCACATAATAGTAAAAGTAAGTGGATTTTATATTAAAAAATATCCCTCCCCCAGCCCCCGCCCCGTATATTCTACCACAACTCATTTAAGGACTTGTTTTCTTCCCTCATTTCCCTTCCTTTTCCCAGCACCATGAGCAGCCTAAGGCAAGCCAAGACTGTGAAGATTCCCAGGGTCCCTCTGTGTGATCTCCAAGTCATTCACAGAGGTTCGAGTGGCTTCTAAAGATGGATTCACACAGTCTCAGATGAAGTGGGAGACAAGAAAGGCATCCCTCTGGAGGTCGGTCAGGCGGCTCTCCTTTGTCTTTCTCAGGCTTCAGTGTGAGGTGTGATGGGATGGGCATGAAAACCATTTTCAAAACTTAAAAATCTTTTTCTTTTTATTAATTAATTTTGAGATAAGGTATAGCTCTGGCTAGCCTGAGATTTGCTATGTAGACCAGGCTAGATTAGAACTCTGAGACCTGCCTCTGCCTCCCAAAGTGCTAGGATCAAAGGTGTACACCACTATGCTCATTATGCTAGTTCAAAGACAGTCTTTTTAAGACTCAAACATTCAGGGCCTCACACTTGCACTTTATGCACATTCCCAAGCTACGGAAAGCACTAAGGTCCTCCATGCGCTAAACCGAAGTAATCAGGCCAAGAAATGTCATCAGCAATCAGACGAGCCTGTAGGAATTTAAATTCCCAGATGTGAATATTCACAAAAGAGAGGCTGATACTTACATCATTCCAGGTTGAATTTTAAGTTCCTGGACAAAAACAAATTCCAGAAACAGGACACTGTGTAACTATTTTTTTTGTCTTTCACTTGAATTACATATAAACTATATTTTCTTGCTTCTGTTATAATTATTTTTTAAATGATAAGCTTTTGCATTAATGAAATTATGTCAACTTAAGCCTAAATAATAAACAATTCATAATGTTGGGCAACAAAAAGATCCCTAAGGTGAGACAGGCATGATGCTGTGCACTCATGATCCCAGCACTCAGAAAGCAGAGGCAGGAGGATCACGGTAAGTTCAAGGCCAATCTAGTGCACACAGTGAGTTCTATTATTTAGCCAGTTCTAAACAGTGACTCCAAGTCACTCCCTTCCCCACCCCAAATTTGTGGGAGGTAAAGGGCTGAAGAGCAGCAGTTAGGAGCGCTTGCTTTTGCAGAGGACCCCAGCTCACTGCTGCCGGGATGCTAGCTCCAGGGGAACCTGATGGTTCTTGCCTCCAAGGACTCCTGTACTCATGTATACCCCTGTAATTAAGAACTAATAATCAATCCTCAGACTCTCATGGCAATATATAAACAGGTAAATTCATACCTCTGAATGCCTGGGTACCAGATCCAGCACGTCCCTTTTGCTCATGGACCAGTGGAATGTGAGCATGGGGTGGGCGTTGCTGAAGGAGAAGGGAGTCTGAGTACTCGTCACCCCCATGACGTACACGGGCATCTGCAAAGAAAGCGTGATGTGCTGTACACACTGCCTACCTAGATTATCCAGACAGTGAGCCCAGAGCACAGCTCTGTACCAACCCAGAGCTGGGCATGATGCATATACCTGGGATCCCAGGATTTTGGAGGCTGAGGCATGAAGATTATCTTGGGTTTCAGGCTAGCAAGGGCTATATTAAGACCCTGTATCAAGGAGAGCACACATCTAGGGCTAAAAAGATGGCTCAGCCATTAAGAGCACCCAGCTTTCTTCCCAAGGACCCAGGTTCCATTCCCGCACCCACATGATGTCTCATAACTGTCTGTAAACAACTGTCTGTAACCCTAGTTCTAGTGGATCCAATGCCTTCTTTGGCCCCACGTGGCTATCATGTGGTACATCGATAGATATACATGTCAGAAAACACCTATATGCATAAAATTTAAATAAGTAAATCTTTGTTTGTTTGTTTGTTTTTGCTTGCTTGTTTGTTTTTCTAGACAGAGTTTCTCTGTATAGCCCTGCCTGTCCTGGAACTCACTCTGTAGACCAGGCTGGCCTCCAACTCAGAAATCTGCCTGCCTCTGCCTCCCAAGTGCTGGGATTAAAGGCATGTGCTGGGGCTGGTGAGATGGCTCAGTGGTTAAGAGCACTGACTGCTCTTCCAGAGGTCAGAGTTCAAGTCCCAGCAACCACATGGATGGCTCACAACCATCCAGAATGAGATCTGATGCCCTCTTCTGGTGTGTCTGAGGACAGCTACAGTGTATTTACATATAATAATAAATAAATCTTAAAAAAAAATCTTAAAAAAAAATAGAGCTGGGCAGGGTTGGCGCACACCTTTAATCCCAGTACTTGGAAGGCAGAGGCAGAGATTTCTGAGTTCAAGGCCAGCCTGGTCTACAGAGTGAGTTCCTACAGAGAAACCCTGTCTCGAAAAACCAAAAAAAAAAAAAAAAAAAATAGAAGCAGACTTGGGGGCGCACTTGCTTTGTGCAACTGACCTCAGTGGCTGTGATGAGTCGAGTGGCAGCTGCAAGGATCCTAATAGCCTGGAGCTGGACAACTTCGATTTGGACTTCATCCTGCTCAACAGGTGGAGAGCAAGCTTAGGCCAGGGAGGCGTCTGTGGGCTGACAGAGATGCTTACAACTAGCTCATTATACTATTTCTGATGTTCAACAACAACAAAAACCCCTATCATGTATGTTTGAATTTGTTCTTTTGAAAAAGTTCTATAAGGATAGGGACCACATCTTACGACAGTGCAAGACCTCTGTGGGTTCTCCACCAAAGCCCGCGTGTTTTCTATGTCAGATGAGGGGCACCAGAAGGACACTCCTGGTCTGCTGGCACCCTCATTGTCACCTGCACCCAACACCCCAAGATTTAAGAGCAGAAATGGCACAGCAAGGATACCTGGGAAAACACAATGACTTTGCCTGTGTCTTCATTCACTGTCTGGATGGTGCCATGGACCACAGCCGTGCCGACCACTTTCCCTGTAACTTGCCCCCTCCTGTTAACAACAGCTACAGTCTGATTGCTGATAGAGAAGTGAATGATGGACTGGGGCTGAGGGCCACCTTCAGACATTATCTGGAATTTAGAAACACCAGAAGAACAGAAAAAGTCAGACCTCTTTTCTTTTGTTTTCTTTTTCTTTCTTTTTTTTTTTGTTTAAGTCTTTTAATGTGGACATTCATATACACAAGGGCTTAGCTGGACAGACAGCTCGAATGCTGGAGAGCGGGCTGCTCTTTTTTTTTTTTTTTTTTTTTTTTTTTTTTTTTTTTTTTTTATTTATTTATTATTTATTTATTACAAGTACACTGTAGCTGTCTTCAGATGCACCAGAAGAGGGCATCAGATCTCATTACAGGTGGTTGTGAGCCACCATGTGGTTGCTGGGATTTGAACTCATGACCTTCGGAAGAGCAATCGGTGCTCTTACCCGCTGAGCCATCTCACCAGCCCTCTTTACTTTTTCAAATGATTTTTTTTTTAATTTTATGTATATGAGTACCAAACACCAGAAGAGGGCATCGGATCCCCATTACAGATGGTTGTGAACCACCATGTGGTTGCTGGAAATTGAACTCAGGACCTGTGGAAGAGCAGTCGGTGCTCTTAACCGCTGAGCCATCTCTCTAGACCCACACCTCTTCTCTTAATATTTTTTTTTCAAGTAACTTGACCTCCTCTACTTCCAGGCCAGCACATCCTGCATCATCATAAATGTGTGTAGAAGAAATGTATGCTGCAAATGACCCACAGGACTCCAAGAGTGTTTATGCCACATGTGTCATGGATGGGAAAACTTACCTTCTTCTTCATTAGACCCAGCTGTGCTGGGCATGCAGGAGAGGACATGTATGTATGTAAAACAGAAAAGCAGGCTGGCTCAGTGGTTAAGAGCACTGACTCCTCTTCCAGAGGTCCTGAGATCAATTCCCAGCAACCACATGGTGGCTCACAACCATCTGAAATGGGATCTGATGCCCTCTTCTGGTGTGTCTGAAGACAGCTACAGTGTGTACTCATACGCATGGAATAAATAAATCTTTAAAAAAAAAAACAGAAAAGGCAAATTATGTTTTCTACTTTAAAAGCATTTTTAATGCTTTAAAGCATGTTTGAGAGATAGCTCAGTGGTTAAGAGCATTAGTTGTCCTTCCAGAGGACCAGGTTCGATTTCCAGCACCCATATGGCAGGCAGCTCACAACCATCTGGAACTCCAGTTCCATGACCCGATACCTCTTCTGGCATCCTTGAGTATTGCATGTGATACACATATAAACACACAGGCAAACACTCATACACATAAAATAAAATAAACCTCAACATTTAAAAAAATCATCTATATCATTGATATAGATTGTCATTGATCACAGGCATACATCTGCAATCCTAGGTCTTGAAAGTCTGAGGCTGGAGGGATGTCAGGAGTTTGAGGCTAGCCTGAGCTGCATAACAAGGTCCTGACTCCAAAAACAAAATTAAGAGGCTAGAAAGATAGCTTAGTGATAAATAGCACTGACTGCCCTTTCAGAGGACCCGGCTTCAACTCCTGGTACCCATGTAGCAGCTTGCAACTGTCTGTAAGTCCAGTTCCAGGGGGATTGGCACAAACATACATACATGTAGGGAAAACACCAATGCACATACAGAAGTAATAAACAAATTATTTTTAAAAACCTAAAATTAGGGCTGGAGAGATGGCTCAGTGATTAAGAGCACTGACTGCTATTCCAGAGGTCCTAAGTTCAATTCCCAGCAACCACATGGTGGTTCACAACCATCTGTAATGGGGATCCGATGCCCTCTTCTGGTGTGTCTGCAGACAGCAACAGTGTACTCATATACATTAAATAAATAAATAAATAAATAAATAAATAAATAAATCTTTAAAAAAAAACTAAAATTAAACCCACAAACAAACCATAAGAAAGATCACCTGCATCATGTTAGTTGCAATCAGGGTCATTTTTTCAGGAACAAGTCTGAATGGAGGAAAGACCTGGGGGAAACAAAAGGGGCGGCATCAGCCACCGTGGGCTCTGCTGTTTGTAGCTTTCTCCTCATGAAACTGCTCACTGCACACAAACAAACCCACCACACTACGCACTTTGGTTTTATTTATATCAGCAAACCCATTTAATAGTGTTTAAACAACTCACTCTGCCTACTCATTAAGATTCTATTTACAAGGTAAAGGCACTTGACCAAGCCTGACGACCCAGGTCTGGTCCCTCTTACCTCCACATCCTGTCTGTGGCATGAGTGCCCCTCCCACACACAAAATACATGTAAAAAAGATAAGATTATACTTAAGGCTTCTTTCTTTTCCATAAAGTAGAGAAAACAACATGGTTCATTCTCAGGTGTATATCAGCTTACAACATGCAAAGACATGGGGGCTGGAGAGATAGTTCCGAAGAACACTGGCTGATCTTCTGAGGACCCAGGTTCAGTTCCCAGCACCCACATGGTGGCTCACAACTGTCTGTAACTCCAGTTCCGGGGGATCCAACACCCTCAGACAGACACACATGCAGGCAAAACACCAATTAAGGCTTAGGAAATAAAAGTAAATATATCATTTAAAAATGTAAAAGTTGGGACTGGAGAGATGGCTCAGCAGTTAAGAACACTGACTCTTCTTCCAGAGGTCCTGAGTTCAATTCCCAGCAACCACATGGTGGCTCACAACCATCTGTAATGGGATCTGATGCCCTCTTCTGGTGTATCTGAAGACAACTACAGTATACTCATATAAAATAAATAAATAAATAAATCTTTAAAAAAGTGTAGAAGTCTGGCTGACAGCTATCTTTTTTGTTTTTCATGTTGTGGATAGAACCTAGGGTCCTATGGATGCTAGTCAAGCACTTCACTGCCAAGCCTCTGTCTTTCAACTATCTATCAATCTTGTTTTTTGCAGATAGTGTCCTGATGTAGCTCTGGCTTGCCAGAGGCTTACTATGCAGATGAGGCTGGCCTTGAACTTTCAAAAGTCCTCCTGCTTTTGTCTTACAATGATCTTGAAAGTTAAAAAGAAATTCTACGTTATATGTGTGAGTATTCTGCCTTCATGTATGCCAGTGCACCTTATTTCAGAGGTCAGAAGAGGGCGTCAGATCCCCTGAGACTGGAGTTGTGATTTGCCCTGTGGGTGCTGGAACTGTACCCAGGTCTTCTGGAAGAGCAACCGGTGCTTTTAACCATTGAGCCATATCTCTAGTTCTATAATAACCTTTTAATGGCATAAGAAGTTACTCTGTACAAACATTTGCTGGGTTGTTTACCTTACAGATAATGTCTTCATATTCGTATATGTGTGTATTGTGTGCATTTTTGTGGAGGTCAGAGGTCAATGGTGGGTATCTTCTTGAACCATTCTTTACCTTATTTATTTATTTATTTATTTATTTATTTATTTATTTATTTATTTTTGGTTTATTAGAGACAGGGTTTCTCTGTGTAGCCTTGGCTGTCCTGGAACTCACTCTGTAGACCAAGCCGGCCTCGAACTCAGAAATCTGCCTGCCTCTGCCTCCCAAGTGCTGGGATTAAAGATGCGTGCCACCACTGCTCAGCCATTATGTTAAATTTTTCAGAGGCCATCCATGGTGATACATGCCTTTAATACAGGACTTGGAAGGCAGAAGTAGGTAGATCTCTTTGGGTTCAAGGCCAACCTGCTCTACATAGTGAGTTCTAAACTGGCCTGGACTACAGAGTGAGACCCTATCATATATAAAATATACATATGGGAAGAGCGTGGGGCTTTGGTGCATGCCTGTGACTGTGTGCTGACAAGGTTGAGGCAGGAGAATCACTGAGCTTAGGAATCTGATGCCAAGAGAAGGAGATAGAAGGAAAAAGCAAGAGGAGATAGGAAGAAGCTGGAGAGAGGGCTGAGTGGTCAAGAACACTGGCTGATCTTCCAGAGGACTCAGGTTTGATTCCTAGCACCCATGTAACAGCTCACAACTATGTGGAACTTTTTTAGTGATTTTTGAGACAGGGTCTCACTATGGGATCACTATGTAGGCCTGGCTTCCCTGGAACTCGTTATGTAGTCCAGGTTGGCCTCAAATCCATGGAGATCCACCTGCTGATGCCTCCACAATGCTAGGACTAAAGGTGGGTACCACCATATCTGGCTAATTAATTCATTTTTATTAGCGTATATGTATATACATGTTATAAGTATGGAGGCGGGCTGGTGAGATGGCTCAGTGGGCAAGAGCACTGATTGTTCTTCCGAAGGTCGTGAGTTCAAATCCCAGCAACCACATGGTGGCTTACAACCACCCGTAATAAGATCTGATACCCTCTTCTGGTGGTCCAAAGACAGCTACAGTGTACTCATTTATAACAATAAATAAATCTTTAAAAAAAAAAATAAGTATGGAGGCAGAGGACAACTTCCAGGAGTCAGTTCTCTTTCTATTGTGTGTTCCAGGGCCTGAACTCAAATGGCATCAGCCTTTCACATCAGGTACCAGTGGAGCTGTCTCACCAGCTCATGCATATATATGTACATATATGTGTGTACATATAAATTTTGTATATATGCACATATATGTATATGTATTAACACATACATATAAATTTTTTATGTGTGCTTTCTAAATTTTCTACAAGAACTATATCCCATGTATTTATTAATCTTGGAGAGAAGAAAACAATTATACACAGGAAATCCCCCACCAAAACATATTGTGTATAAACGGGAAAGGACAATGCTTTGAAGCAAGGACACGAGGGCCTTTACTCACCTCAATATGCCGAGGCACAGATGTGAATTTCCTCCCTGTTCTGTCTGTGGCAATGGCTACAAGTGTGGTTTGTCCAACAGTGACAGCACGAAGCATGTAGTTTTCAGAGTACTCATCCTGATCTTCCATTAACCTGTAACGATCCATGTGGTACCGGTAAGAAAGATCTGGCAGTCTTTGTTTGAGACAGTATGTATGTAGACAGACTCTATGTAGCTCTGGCTGGCCTGGAACTTTCCATGTAGACTGGCCAGGAACTTACAGAGATCTGCCTTCCTCTGCCTCCTAGTGCTGGGATTAAAGGATTAATTAAAAATGCCAGTAAGCCCTGCTAAGATCTGGTTTTGAGAAGGATCAGTAATTCATCTTTCTAAGATGCTTAATATATTTTAATTTTTGCTAAATGGACCTTCCAGAAAATGAATCTCCAGAGTCAAGACTCATTTCCTGCAATGACAAGAAGTTCCTGGGGAGCAAAACCTTTCTTTTAGGCTGAAAGGATTAAGTGTGATGAGAACAGAGTGCAGCATTGTGAGGACAATATTCCTGAGCACTTTCTTTTTGTATTTTGAGACAGTATCTCATATAACCCAGGATAGCCTTGAACTCACAATCCTGTCTCCATCTCCCAAGATGTCTGGGATGACAGACAGGTGTAAGCCACTGTGCTCAGGGGATTCTTTTTTTTTTTTTTAGATTTGTTTATTTATTTTTTTAGATGAGTACACTGTAGCTGTCTTCAGACACACCAGAAGAAAACATCAGATCCCATTACAGATGGTTGTGAGCCACCATGTGGTTGCTAGGAATTGAACTGAGGACCTTTGGAAGAGCAGTCAGTGCTCTTAACTGTTGAGCTATCTCTCCAGACCCCTCAGGGAATTCTTATATGTCTTCTTTTTCGAAGTAGACTATCAAGAAAGTTTGTTGGACAATTTTTGAAGGTCTTCCAGGCTGAGGCACTCCCAGAAGATAACATCCAAGGAGAGTTTTAGAAAATAAAAACAGCGGGCTGGAGAGATGGCTCAGGGGTTAAGAGCACTGACTGCTCTTCTGAAGGTCCTGAGTTCAAATCCCAGCAAGCACATGGTGGCTCGCAACCATCCATAATGAGATCTGATGCCCCCTTCTGGTGCATCTGAAGACAGCTACAGTGTACTTACATATAATAAACAAATAAACCGAGCCAGGTGGTGGTGGCACATGCCTTTAATTCCAGCACTTGGGAGACAGAGGCAGGTGGATTTCTGAGTTCGAGGCCAGCCTGGTCTACAGAGTGAGTTCCAGGACAGCCAGAGCTATACAGAGAAACCTTGTCTCAAAAATACCAAACCAAACCAAAACAAAACAAAACAAAAAAACCAAATAAACCTTAAAAAAAAAAAAGAAAAGAAAAACAGCAATGACATATTTTAGTGTTTAAACAAGGCATTTAGGGATCTTGGATGTTTTAATTTTAATATTTAATTTTATGCTTTTATTTTACATGTATGGGTGTTTGGTTTACATGCATGTCTGTGGATCACTTGTGTGTCTGGTTTCCGAGGAGGCTAGAAGAGGCCGTCAGATCTCCTGGAACTGGAGTTACAGATGATTGTAAGCCACCAAGCAAGCTCTGGAAATCAAACCCAGATCCTCTGGAAGAGGAGTCAGTGCTCTAACCACTGAGCAACCTCTCCTGCCCCATTATTTTAACTTTTGAGGGAGTTCTGGGTAACGCAGACTGGCCTTAAATGTGATATTTGCGTCTAGCCTCCTGAATGCTGGGGTTACAGCTGTGCACCACAGCACCCAGCCTGGATGAATATTTCCCAGGGACACTGATGGAGAGGAGGGTATGTACTGAGAAGGCTATACAGAAAGGACAGAAAGCAATCAGACTAAACTAAGGGAAGCCGAGAGGATATGAAGAGGGAGACTCTCAGCTTAGGAAAAGAGAGATACTGAGTGGAACTTACCTCAGGGTGACAATGGTAGATGCCAGCTGCAGCCTGACATCCATGCTTCTGAAGTACTTGTTCCGGAAAGGGTGTTTGGAAGAGCCAAGAACCCTCACAACCACTAACATGGTTTTCCCGATCTCAACCTAGTAGTTGAAAAAAGGCAGCAAGTGACAGGTGTCTGTTAAGTAAGGATTTCTGAGGGGCAGACATTTCTGTGCATGCTAGATGTTTCTGGAATGCCTCTGGTCAGTTTACCCTGTGTGTACTATTTGTTTTTTCCCCTGTGGATTTATTTACTTTATTCTTTCTTTCTCTCTTTCTCTCTCTCTTTCTTTCTTCCTTCCTTCCTTCCTTCCTTCCTTCCTTTCTTTCATGTATTAACTTGATTATATGTGCACACCTGTACACATTATAGGGCACCAGGGAGATCAGAGGACAATTTGCAGGAGTTATTCTCTTCTTTCACCTTGTGGGTCCTAGGACTGAGCTCAGCTCCTCAGGCTTCGCAGTAGGTACTCTTACCAGTGAGCCACCTAGCCATCCACCTCTGTTTGTCTGTGTCTCCTCTTCCTCCCTCCCAACTCTTGTAGCCCAGGCTGGCCTGAAGCTCATTATTTATAACAGGTTAGGTTTTTTGTTTTTTGTTTTTTTCTGAGACAGGGTTTCTCTGTGTATCCCTGGCTGTCCTGGAACTCACTCTGTAGACCAGGCTGGCCTCAAACTCAGAAATCCACCTGCCTCTGCCTCCCAAGTGCTGGGATTAAAGGCGTGCGCTACCACTGCCAGCACAATGGGTTAGTTTTAAACTCACAGAGATCTGCTTGACTCTGCCTCTTGCATTCAGGGATTGCTTGTGCGCTCTCTCTCTCTCTCTCTCTCTCTCTCTCTCTCTCTCTCTCTCTCTCTTTCTCTCTCTCTCTCTCAAGTCAGCATCTAACCCTGTAGCCCAGGCTGGTCTGGATCTCACTGTGTACCCTATGTTAGCTTCAAACTCATGGCAATCTTAGTGTCCTGAGTGCTGGGATTGAAGTGAGCCTCTATGGCCTCCTTTTGGATTTTGTTGTTGTTGCTTTGATAGGGTTCCGTATTCTAAAATGGCCTTGAACTCACTATTTAGTGGATGCCCTCACCTCCTGGGATTACAGACTTGCACCACTACACCTTGGACATTGGTGTGGAGAGTGAACCCAGGATTTATGCAGGTCACGTAAGGACTCTCTGAACTTACCTATATCCACAGTCTCTTCTTGGATTTTAAAAATTTATTACTAGCCAGGTAGTAGGGTACGTCTTTAATCTCAACACTGGGGAAACAGAGTCAGATAGATATCTATGAGTTCGAGGTCAGCCTGGTTTAAAGAGTGAGTTCTAGGAGAGTCAGGGATACACATTAGAAGTCCCATTCTGAACCCCTCCACATGTGTGTGGAGAAAGACAGTAGGCTGTTCTCTGTGCAGCCCTGCCTGTCCTGGAACTCACTCTGTAGACCAGGCTGGCCTCGAACTCAGAAATCTGCCTGCGGCTGCCTCCCAAGTGCTGGGATTAAAGGCATGCACCATCACGTCCCAGCTCTTCTTGGATATTATAAAATTAAATTTTTTGTTAACATTGCACTGGGCTTATATTTTCCCCACAACTCCCTTTTATTTTTTGAGCCAAGGTCTTCCAATATAGCCTCGGATGGCCACAATATCTTTTTTTCTTTTTTTCTTTTCTTTCTTTCTTTCTTTCTTTTCTTTTTTTTTTTTTTTTTTTTGCTTCAGACTCCTAAATGCTGGGATTATAAGTATACATCACCATGCCTGGTTTAAGTGTGTTTTTAACATTTTACTTATCAGTCCTGAATTAAGGCTGAGGCTTAGCAATTGGTAGAATTTCTGGGAAACTGAAACAGCATGGGTTACACATAGTGAGCTCTAGGCTAGCCTGGGCTATAGGGTGAGACTCCTTCTCAACAAGCAATAAATCAACCCGACCTCCTAAAAGTGCCCATTTTATTCGTCTTAATTTTCATCATGTTTAACATTGGAATGGTGTTTTTTGGGTTCTGTTTCATTTGATTTGTTTTTGTGGAGAAGATGACAGTTGATTGCAGAAGAGGACATGCTCCTGAGGGGCGAGAGTGGACAATGGCCAAAGGGTCTTTAAGGGCTGGCATTTTATTAGTCTGAAGTCTTGGCGGGAACTGTAGCTGAGGAGAGACTGTGTTAAAATATTGTAGGGGCAATGAATAAAGCTTGTCACTCCTGACAAGAAACAATTCTCAGGCTTTATCAGAAAAAAACAACTCTCACCTTATCGATCAGATCCAGCTCTACCTCCTGGATGTCTGATACCCTGACCTGGGCCATCGCTGGACCCAAGTAGGCCAGGCACAGGTCATACACTTTCAGGGTTAGAAATCCAGGATGTGCTGGAACTAACTAGAAGGAAGAAGATGGTGTTTAGTTGAGGCAAAACCACATGTGGAAACAAAGGTTAAGGAACTTGAAATCCAGAAGCATCTAACATATATCTTAGTTATCAGCAGGGAACAGATTTCATGGATAAAAATCAAATGGATATGTGCTATTGTGGTGGTTTGAATGAGCATGACCTCTGCAGACTCACGTGTTGTATTTGAATGCTTGGCCCATAGGGAATAGCACTTTTAGGAGGTTTGGCCTTATTGGAATACGTGTGATTTTTGTTGGAGGAAGTGTGTCACTGTGGGGGCGGGCTTTGAGGTCTCCTATGTTCAAACTAAGCCCAGAGTGGTACACAGTTTCCTTTTGCCTGCCAATCAAGATGTAAAGTTCACAGAAGCTGGGGAGATGGCTCAGTGGTCAAGAGCACATAACGTCTTTCCAGAGGACTCCAGTTCAGTCCCCAGCACACAAATGGCATGATTTACAGCTGCTTGTAACTCCAGCTCCGGTGGACCAGATGACTTTCTCTGGCCCTAGTGGCCATATGCACTCATGTGCACAAACCCACACACTGAAACATGTATACACATAACTTAAAAGACTAGTAATAAGCCGGGTGGTGGTGGCGCACGCCTTTAATCTTAGCACTTGGGAGGCAGAGGCAGGTAGATTTCTGAGTTCGAGGCCAGCCTGGTCTACAGAGTGAGTTCTAGGATAGCCAGGGCTATACAGAGAAACCCTGTCTCGAAAAACCAAAAAAAAAAAAAAGACTAGTAATAAACATTTTATTAAACACAAATATTATAGGCAGGCATGGTGGCACGTACCTTTAATCCTAGCACTTGTGAGGTAGGGGCAGGTGGATCTCTGGGAGTTCAAAACCAGCTTTGTCTATGTAATGAGTACCAGGCCAGCCAGGGCAACCAGTGAGATCCTGTCTTAAAAACCTTTTTGAAAAAACAAAGGGGCTGGAGAGATGGCTCAGTGGTTAAGAGCACTGACTGCTCTTCCCAAGGTCCTGAGTTCAAATCCCAGCAACCACATGGTAGCTCACAACCATCTGTAATGAGATCTGATGCCCTCTTCTGGAGTGTCTGAAGACAACTACAGTGTACTTACGTATAATAAATAAATACATTTAAAAAAAAAAGAAAAGAAAAAACAAAGGAAAACAAAACCAACTCAGGAACATATCAAGTCAGGTGTGGTGGCACATGCCTTTAATCCTAGCATTAGGGAGGCAGAGGCAGGTGGATCTCTGTCAGTTTGAGTCCAGACTGGTCTACAGAGCAAGTTCCTGGACAACCAGGGAGGGCTACACAGAGAGAGACCATGTCTCAGAAAAACAAAAATGAAAAAAACAACAAAGAAAAACACATCAAGGCCTAGAAAGATGGCTCAGTGGCTAAGAGCACTGGCTGCTCCTCAGAAGGGTTCAATGCCCAGCACCTATGTGGCAGCTTACAACTGTCTGTAACTCCAGTTCCAGGATCCTACACCTTCATACAGACGTACATGCAGGAAAAACACCAGTGCATATTATTAACCAACAATGCAGCGATGACGGGCTGGTGCTATGTATACAAGTTAATGTCATCCATAATCTGCCTGGACTCAAGGGTAGGAATCACATGGTTATTTCAGTAGATGCAGGAAATACTGCTGACAAAAGCCAACATCCCTTCATGACAACAGATGTGATAAAATTATACTGACAAATTTTTATGGGGATTGAACCTGGGTCCTCTTGAAGAGCTGCCAGGGCTCCTAACCTCTGAACAATCTATCCAGCCCAGGACAGGAATCTCTTAAGGGGGATGAACCCTAAGTTCCTAAGGAGCATGCATTTTGTCAGAAAGCACAAAAAAAGGCCTGAAGAAGCTGCAAGCAAAGAATGTGAAGGCAGGGGCTGGCGAGATGGCTCAGCGGGTAAGAGCACTGACTGCTCTTCTGAAGGTCCTGAGTTCGGATCCCAGCAACCACATGGTGGCTCACAACCACCCGTAATGAAATCTGAGGCTCTCTTTTAGTGCCTCTGAAGCCAGCTACAGTATATTACAGTGGAGCAGGTGGGGCTGGAGTGAGCAGGGCCATCCTGAGTTCAATTCCCAGCAGCCACATGATGGCTCACGGCCATCTGTACAGCTATAGTGTATTCATACACATAAAATAAATAAATAAATCTTAAAAAAAAAAAAAAAGAATGTGAAGGCAGTGGGTGACAGTACCAAAGGGTCAAAGCCCTTGTCAAAGGTAGTGAGGTCAAGGCCCTAACGCTGAAGGGTCCCAGCACAAGCTCCCCTCAGTCCATGGACCTGTTTTCATCATCCACCTCAAACAAAAAAAGTGGGATTCTTGGTTACATGGCCAGAGTCCAAGACTGCCAGCCAGAGGCCAAGGCCCAGTCCAAGGCAGAGACACCTCTTCCTCCATCCATCTCAGGCACCCAAAGTAGCCCATGCACCTGTGAAGACCCCACAGCAAAGGACTCTGTCTGTCACCGTGAAAACTGATGGACTGGCACAACTACTCCCTCATGGTTTTCAGGTAGCTGCTCTGACCTCCACCATCCCCCACAGGCAGAGTTTCCATGTGGCACACCCCCCTCCCCGAGGCACAGAGTTTCTAAGTGGCTTGTCTACTGTGCTGTTTTCACAAATAAAGGCAGGATCTGTTAGAAATAAAGCAAAACAGGCTGCAGAGATGGCTCAGTGGTTAAGAGCACTGACTGTTCTTCCAAAGTTCTGAGTTCAAAGTCCCAGCAACCACATGGTGGCTCACAATCATCTGAAACAGGACCCGATGCCTTCTTCTGGTGTGCCCGAAGACAGCTACAATGTACTCACATACATAAAATGAATGAATAAATCTTTAAAAAAAAAAAAAAGAAAGAAAGAAATAAAAAGAAAGAAAGCAAAAAACCTTGGAACATATCTAACTAAGAAGGTTAAAGACCTCTAAAATGGGCCGGGCGGTGGTGGCACACACCTTTAATCCCAGCACTTGGGAGGCAGAAGCAGGAGGATTTCTGAATTCGAGGCTAGCCTGGTCTACAGAGTGAGTTCCAGGACAGCTAGGGCTACACAGAGAAACCCTGTCTCAAAAAACAAACAAACAAACAGACAGACAAAAAACCCAACAACCCTCTATAATGAAAACTTTAAAATACTGAAAAGAGCCATGCATGGTGGTAGCACAGACATTTAATCCCAGCACTTGGGAGGCAGAGTTAGACACAGGTCAACCTCTATGAGCTCTAGCCCAGCCTGGTCTACATAGCAAGTTCCAGGTTAGCCAGGACTACACCATGAGACCCCTTCACAAAAGTGCTTTGCCCCAAGACCATCAGTCTAGAAGCTTTGATGAGCTACCTGGACCGAGCTGTCCGCTTCCATATAAGTGATGGTGACGAGATCTTGCTCACTGCTGTTGATCAGAAAGTAGCCAGATCCTTCCACAAGATTAAATATCTCCTATAGGAAAATCAGACAATGTTCCAAGCTTTCTGCTTCATAGACCAAAGGATGACTTCTACTTAAAACAAGGTCAGTGGGCAGACAGAGGACAAAATGGGACTGCCATAGAGCAGCTGTAAAGGACACTGCAGTTCATCCTTCCTGTCACCTCTGTGTGTTAGAGTTTCTCTTTTTTTAAGATTTAATTAATTATATGTTTTGTCCACATAGTAGAGGAGGGCATTGGATCCCATGAGACTAAAGTTAAAGCCAGTTAAGAGCAGCCATGTGGGTGCTGGCTCAGCGGGACTTGAACTCAGGACTTCTAGAAGAGTGTCCAGTGCTCTAACTGCTGGGCCTCCTCTCCAGCAGGGGATGTGTATTTGATTTTCAACAGCGGGTGAAGCATCCTGAGGCCGCACCACAGTAGTGTCCTCTGTTGGGCTTGTGTGCCTCACCTTCACATCAGGGTGGTTGTAGATGGTGGTGGTCTCAGGCTGGACCATGACGTCTCCCACCAGGAGCAGTTCTATCCCCGCAGATCTTGGCGAGTTGGAAATCCCCTAGCCAGGAAGTGAGCACAGCAGAGAACAGTTGAGAACTTTCTAGCTAATGACTTAGAGAGGAGCTCTTTTGTTCCACTAATTAACTTACTTACTTTACATCCTGATTGCAACCCCCCTCCTTCCAGTCCTCCCTCACACAGTCCCTTCCCTGTGTCCCCCTCCCCTCTCCTCTGGGTACCAACCCCCCCCCACACACACACACATCAAGTCACTGCAGGATGAGCATCCTCTCCCACTGAGGCCAGACAAGAAGGCCCAGTTAGAAACTTGTATTAATTTCCATTTCTTCCCCTTTTTCTCCCTTTCCTTCTTCTCCTTCTTTCCTTCCTTCTTTAATTTTATTAGTTCCTAAATGAGAATTTCATTCAACATACTTTGATTATATCCCCCTCTGCCTCCCCAACTCTTCCCAGACCCCATCTTTCCCTACTACTCCAATGTTCCTTAGGGCCCCATTTCCCTGCTCACTCCAACTCTATGTCCTCTCTCTGCACCCCCCAACCCCGCACCGTCCCTCATACCCCACCCACCCACCATTCATTTTTGAGATAAGATCTCACTAATTAGCCCAGGCTGGAATTGCAGGCATGTGCTGCTATGCCAGGCCCTAATTTGTATTCCTTAATCATAATTTCCACTCACTTTTGGACTTTTTTTCTCTGAATAACCAGCAAAATTGACTCCAATGAGCACAGTCCCCTTTATCTGATGCACCTTAAGGATCTGATGGCCTAAAGCAGGAAAACACTGTAAAAACAGGTGTGCCCACTGCAAACCAGACTCCAGAAAACTAATGTTTGTCTCAGGTTTTTCCAAGTGACATTTTATTGTATTTTATTGGGGAAAAATGCTGAGAGGGGAGAAATACCCACAGAAAATAGAACATTGGGTTTGTACTGAACCTGCTATGTGACTTCAAGCCAAAAACTGACCTCTTGTGAAACTAGGCCAGGCAAAACCTAAAATTCTTTCTTCCTGTAATGGCCTATAAATCCAAAAATGGGCTGAAAGCAAATATATGGGGACATTTTTGTGTATAAAATTTCAATTTATAAATAACAATAACAGTCTTTTAGGGACTTTTCTTTTTTTTATAATTTATTTTTATTTTATGTGCACTGTTGTTTTCCCTGCATGTATGTCTGTGTGAGACTATCAGAAGCCCTGGAACTAGAGTTAGAGGCAGCTGTGAACTGCCATGTGGGTGTTGGGAATTGAACCAGGGTCCTCTGAAGAGTAGCCAGTACTTTTAACTACTGAGCCATCTCTCCAGCCTCCTGGGGCCTTTTCTTAGCTTCACTTATCTTTATATACATGGCAATTAGTCACTCAAAAATTTAAAATGGAGCATTATTTATTATTTTTACTTTAAAATGTATGCATGTAGTGGGTTGTTGGGGTTTGGTCTATTGCTATACACTATAATGCTAAGTTCTGTACCCAAGGTCTAGGTCTATGAGTGAATTCTCATGGCTACCATTTTTTGTTGTACAAACCTTATTCCTTCACTTAAAACTAATGTTGAATAAAATTGACTACTGGAGAGATTAGAGGGAGGTGGGTTTTGAGTTACCTGGTTGGGAGTGGGGAAGAGAGAGGAGAGAGGAACGACCAGGGAGGAAGGAGGAAGAATAAGAAGAGAGGAGGAAGGTGCTGTGAGAGGAGATGGACCATGAGCATGTGGCCAGGACGAACAGCAATGTATCTGGGGAACACTACTGGGGAGGTATCCAGGCCAGCAGTTAGGACAGTAGATTCGGGGTGACCCCCAGTAATTGTCAAGGCCAAATAAAATAACCATAGTCCGAGTCTCGTTTATTTGTAAGCTAGTCAGGGATGAGCTTAAATTGGTTGTATTAAATTTTGGCACACCTTACACCAGGAGTCAAATTAAAATAATCTGATAGAAAGGCACAACCTTCCCAAAAATGTGGATTTGAAGCCGCCACTGCTTGGGACCAGCTGGGCGACAGCACTCAAGCTGCCACTGACAGAAACACAGGCTGCCGTTCTCCCCAGAGCTGCTTGCTTCTCTGGAAAGCCAGCACTCTGCTTGGTGGAAGAAAAGCACAGCTTATGCTGAGGCCTGTAGAGAAAACCAGCGGCCTAACCGGGGGCCACTGAGTCCTAGCGCATGTGCGGGGCGAGTTCTCTCTTTCCAACATATCAGTCTTTGAACTCAGGTCACCACTGTGATGGCAAGCTCCTTTACAACTTGCTGTGCCTCTTTTTCTTTCTTCCTTTTCTTTTCTTTCCTTTCTTTTTTTTTGAGACAGGGCTCTCATTGGATATCCCTGGCTTGGCCTCAAACTCACAGAGATTGCATCTGCCTCCTGCGTACTAGATTAAAGACCTATGCCTTCTGAGCTGCCTCCACGCAAGGCTCAGAATATTTACTTCAGCCTTGGAGTAAAGAAAGACATGACATTCCTAGATTCCCTAGAGACAGCTTTTAGTTCAATGAAGATGAGGAAAAGCTAGAAGAACAGGGCATATATAGAGCGAGCAAGGGGCAGGAGAGATCCTGTCTTGTTAAATGATGCGAGTTACTGGAAGCTGTTGGGAGAGCTTACTTAATGATTGAGGCGAGTGCTGTACCACTGAGTTATGTCCACAGCTCCCTCAGAGTAACTTCGTATTTTATTTCATAGCTTTGTAATTTTGAGTCAGGGTCTTATGTAGTTTAAGCTTATATTTTGAATTCACTGTGGAGACTGAAAGATGGCCACGCCTCTGCTGGGATGGTCGGTGTTTCTATCATGCCATTTATCTGGCTGAAGATCAAATCCAGGTTTTTATACATGTTAAGCAATCAGGCCCCCAATTGACCCCTCTTCTTTTTCTCTCCTTTTCCACCAGCCTCCTCTTGATTTCTTGGGACTGGGGATAGAACTCAGGATCTCATACAAGCTAGAAACATGTTCTATCACTGAACAACACTGCTAATCCTACCTCTGTGTTTTTTTATAAATATACACAAATATCAAAGATGAAAGGCAACATGATAAAATTTAGAGTGAAACAACTGCTCCTAAGGAAGCAACATGAATCATTCAGTAATGCCCTGTGGCATTTGCAAACTGTGTACAATACCGTGCAGCCGGGTCTGCCCACTGCCATCATCTCTGGCTACCATCTCCACTGACTTAGAATCTTCAAAATGGGCTAGCGTCTTGTTGGAAGATTTCCATTCTAGCATCAGTGAGCTGAAATTATCAAATTTCCTCCCGTGTTGATCAAATACTGCCAGTTCTAGGACTGAGTCCCTTAAGCTGGACACAGGAATCTGCACGATAATAAAAGGTCATAAAGACTAGGGGTCATCAGGTCAGCCCAGTAGGTGGCTGCAATGACTGTGTTAAGGAGCAAGGCCTTGACTGATCCAAAGCACAGTGATGGGACTGAGGCTGGAAGCAAAGCTATGACTGGTCAAACAAACAGTGGGTTGGTCTGACCACCCTATCTATGTAGTCTGTGAGTTTGAGGCTAGCCTGGTCTACAGAGCTAGGTAGTTCCAGGATAGCCAGAGATACATAGTGAGATTGTGCCTCAAAACCAAACCAAACCAAACCTCTCAACTGGGTCAGGGAAATCTTGCATAAGCTGATAATTTCACCAAGCAAGTTTATTAAGAAGCACAGCATCAGAGCTGGAGAGATGGCTCAGCAATTAAGAGCACTGGCTGTCCTCCCAGAGGTTCAATTCCCAGCACCCACACAGCAGCTCACAACTGTCTGTAACTCCGATTCCAGGGAATCTGGCACCCTTAGACCGACATGCATACAGGTGAAACACCAATGCACATAAAATAAAAATAAATAAATCTTTTTTAAAAAAAAAAAAGCTCAGCATCATAATACTCTTTGCTGGGTGGGGAGAACAGGCAAGGTCAGCGGAGAGCTGAGTCAGATAATGTTGCAAAGAGAACACAGCTAGCTGCCTTAAGACTGAGAGCCACAGATGAGGGGAAGAGTCCCAAGGGTCTGGTGCCTGGACACTGCAGCCTTGACTCTTTGTAGGCACTGGCCCCGGCTCTAGACTGGCCTTGCCAAGTCTGCTCATGGACAGGAACACAGGGCTAAAGTTCCTTTTGTCCTTTTATCAGGGCTTCTGAGCAAACCTTGGCTTGGTCCGTCAATTGGTTCCCAGTGGGTAGAACTGTTTGGGAAAGATTAGGAGATGTGGTCTTGTTGGAGAAGGTGTGTTACTGGGAGTTGGCATGGGCTTTGACGTTTCCAAAGACTGGGGCCATCCCGTGTTCCCACTCTGCCTCCTGCTTCCAGATCAAGATGTTAGCTCTCAGCTCTTCCGGCTGCTATGTCTTTTCATAACATCAGAATCTTTTCTAATTTACTTGGTGATCTGTTCTTTGGCCATTTGTTGTTGTCTGAAAGCTTTCTCACAGCCCTACCCAAAGGTGTGTCTCTTCTGAGATTCTAGATCCTTTAAGTTGGCGATCACTGTTGGCCATTACAGATCATACTCACCAATCTTTGGCTGAGGGTTTATTTACACTGCCTGGATAGAAACTACGAGTAGGCAAGAATCTCTGTCAAATGCTGGTCTCTAGAGCCTTTACTCCCCTCAGTGTCTGACAGACACACATGGAAGCTGTGGAAGGGGCACCTTCAATGTCTCACTTGCTGTTTTGGTGTTGGGTGTAAGACACTTAGCTCCTGGGCTGGCTAGCTTTGTGTCAACTTGACACAAGCTAGAGTCATTAGGGAGGAAGGACTCTCACTGGAGAAAATGCCTGCACTAAAACATATAGGATACAGTAAAAGGGTCTTCCTCAGCTGCATAGAGTATAAAAGGGAGGGGCAGTAGGACACATCTGTAATGCCAACACTCAGGAAGCTGAGGTAGGAGGATTGCAAGTTTGAGGCCAGCCTAGTTCACCTAGAGAGAGATCACCTCTGTGTGACCATGCCTGGCTTTGTTTGCCACCAGTCCTTACAGTACATTTGCAGGAGAAGTAATTTTTCTGACTTAGCTATAATGCTAACAATAGACCTGTTGGGAAGACGTTAGTAAAACAACTTAGAGGCTATTCTGAGAGAGGTTCAACTGTCTGCAGCCACAATTCTCCAGTATAGTAAACATTTATGTCACTAAATGTCCACACCTGTATCTTAGATACTTGTCTACCCACCCTCCCACCCCCCCACTCCCCCACCCCCCCACCCCCCACCCTCCCGCCTTCAGGGAGTGAGTAACAAACACAACAGTGCCTCTCACTTTGATGGACAGAAGCTGTATTTCAGATCCCTTATCCCAAAAGCATTTGAGACTGTTGGGAAGTTCTGCTGCTAAGTTGGAAGTCTGACATTACAGGACAGCCCTGAGCTTGGTGTAAAATGGCAGACTCCCTTGGTTAGCAAGCCTCCATCTTCTCAATGTGGGGGATCCCACACTCCACACCCTATATCTGGGGATGTCACATAACCTAACTAGCACCTGAAATTCCCGGAATCTTCCCCATGTTGATGTAGCGCCTTATCCTTCAGCCAATGACCTTGACTACCCTGACATAAATGTTTATTATACTAGAGAATTGTGCCTTTCTCAGTATAGCCTCTAAGTTGTTTTACTAATGTCTCCCCATCAGATCTATTGTTAGCATTATATTATAAGTCAGAAAAATTACTTCTCCTGCGAATGTACCATGAAGACTGATGGCAAACAGTAAACAGAAAAGGATATTTCTACCCCTTCCCCAAAACTATATAATTCTTGATTCACCCCAAGTAAAGTTGATCTGTCTCCCAGAAGCTGGTCCCAATGTGTTGTTATTACTGTTTGTACCCACAGGGTTTCCGAATCACCCTACCTACCCTACCCCCCATATACACATCCCTGTTGCCTCTGTTCCATTTGCCCTTGTGGATCGATATCAGCAGAGATCCCAGGATCCCTGGTCATATGAAACAATAGTATCATGTGTATTAGGAACACAGTTTGCACTTACCAGTTGCTTGTTGTATTGAGGCAGAGGACATGGCTGGGTGCCAGGTGGCACCTTGTACATTGGAGTCACCAACATACTGGCAGGATGGGCACAGATGAAGCGCACCTGCACCTTTTCCACAGAGGGACTAGGGTTTAGGACTCCTGGGTGATTCCCAATCCGTAAAGTGAGAACCTTTAAGGAAACATCAGTGAGTTACTCGTGTGTAGACTCTTGATGTCAGTCATGCTGAACTAAATGTGTCAGAATTATTTTGACTCCAGAGGAGCCTTTCTGGATATGAGAATCAGACAAATCCTTTAAAGGGTTACCCACTGCACACTGAATAATCTAATTTTTAAAAAATGGTAGAAAACAATCAAGGAAGATATTGTTGACCTTTACACAAACAGAAATCTAGAACTGCTTTCACACAGTCATACACTACACAATCATGTATGTGTACACACACACACACACACAGAGAGAGAGAGAGACAGAGAGACAGACAGAGAGAGAGAGAGAGACAGACAGAGAGACAGAGAGACAGAGAGACAGAGAGACAGAGACAGAGAGACGTAGGAAATACAGCTCAGTGATAGACTAGCTTACTCAAGGCATTAAAGTCAATCCTCAGAAAAAGAATAAACACAAAAGGAGTCCTGGCATATCTGTACTTCAGCACTACCAAATGGAAGCAGGGGGATCAGGAGATCAAGTTTATTCTTAGCTGCATAGCTAGTTTGAAGCCAGCATGGATTACGTAAGACCCTGTCACAAAATAAAATCAAAACATACTATGGAATCCTTTTTGTTGTTGTTGTTTTGTTTGTTTTTTTTTCGAGACAGGGTTTCTCTATATAGCCCTGGCTGTCCTGGAACTCACTCCGTAGACCAGGCTGGCCTCGAACTCAGAAATCTGCCTGCCTCTGCCTTCCAAGTGCTGGGATTAAAGGCATGTGCCACCACCGCCTGGCATACTATGGAAATTTTAAGACAAATGGAATTTAAACTATCTAATTTTGGCTGGCAATGACAGCGCACTCCTGTAATCCCAGCACTCAAGAGATCACGACAAGGTCAGCCTGCTTTCCGTAGTCCCATGCCAGCTATCTATATAAAGTGGCACCTTGTTTCGAAAACAAGCTGGGCATTGTGGCACACACCTTTAATTCCACAGCTTGAGGGGGAGAAGCAGGTGGATCTCTGTGAGTTTGAGGTCAGCCTAATCTACCTAGCAAGTTCTAGGATATCCAGGGCCATATAGATAGACCCAGTCTCAAAAACAAACAAACCCACAAAACCAACAACAAGCAAACAACAACAACAAACAAAGGAACCATCAGGCCAGCAAGATGGCTCAGCCAGTGGAGGCGCTTGCTGCCAAGCCTGCACACCTGAGTTCAAGCCCCAGGACCCACCTGTAAAGGGAGAGAACTGATTCTTTCAAGTCACTCTACTGCACATGCACCATGGCTTGCCTGTGCCCCCCCACACACACAAATGAATTTTAAAAAGAAAAACATAAATTTAACCAAATTTCTTCATTCTTTTCCTTCAACAAATCTTGTGCTATTAATGCCTTAGTTAAGTTTATTTTTCTGGTTAGAGTTTACTTTATATTTATTTATTTCATGTATATTGAGTATTCAGCCTGCATGCATGTATGTGCGTCAAGTACACCTGGGCACTTGAGATTAGAAGAGGACACTGGCTCTCTCCGGGCTTCTCCAAACACTACTGCATGTGTTACTCACAGAGGCTCACACACGTGCACATAAATTACATAAAACTGTAAAGCTAATATAAAGGACTGGCAGCAGGGCTGGCAAGATGGTTCAGTGGGTAAGGGAACTTGGTGGCAAGCCTGACAATTAATTAATGTGATTGAAAGTACTGAAAGCGTTCCTCTACCCAAGCAAGATGCCCAAAGAAAAGAAGGCCAAGGGGAAGAAGGTGGTCCTGGCTCCTGTTGTTGTCAAGAATCAGGAGGCCAAAAAGGTGGTCAATCCTTTGTTTGAGAAAAGGCCCAAGAACTTCGGCATTAGACAGCCCAAAAGAGAACTAACATGCTTCATCAAATGGCCCTGCTACATCAGGCTGCAGTGGCAAAGAGCCATCCTCTGTAAGTGGCTCAAAGTACTCAGCTGCTTAAGCTTGCCCACAAGCACAGGCCAGAGACAAAGCAAGAGAAGAAGCAAAGGCTACTGGCCAGTGCTGAGAAGAAAGCTGCTGGCAAAGGGTACATCCCAACCAAGAGACCACCTGTCCTCCGAGCAGGAGTCAATACAGTCACCACCCTGGTGGAGAACAAGAAGGCTCAGCTGGTGGTGATTGTCCATGACGTAGACCCCATTGAGCTTGTGGTTTTCCTGCCTGTGCTGTGTCGAAAGATGGGGGTGGCCGGGCAGTGGTGGCCCATGCCTTTAATCCCAGCACTTGGGAGGCAGAGGCAGGCAGATTTCTGGGTTCGAGGCCAGCCTGGTCTACAGAGTGAGTTCCAGGACAGCCAGGACTATACAGAGAAACCTTGTCTCCAAAAAACCAAAAAAAAAAAAAAGAAAAAAAGAAAAAAAGATGGGGGTGCCCTACTGCATCATCAAAAGAAAGACCATGCTGGGGCATCTGGTCCACAGGAAGACACGCACCACTGTTGCCTTCACACAGGTTAACTCGGAAGACAAGGTGCATTGGCTAACCTAGTGAAAGCTATTAGGACCAATTATAATGACAGATATGATGAGATCCACTGCCATTGGGCAGGCAACGTCCTGGGTCCTAAGTCTGTGGCTTGCATTGGCAAGCTGGAAAAGGCAAAGGCTAAAACATTAAGTTTTCTGTATGTGTGTGTGTGTGTGTGTGTGTGCGCGCGCGCGTGTGTGTATATAGTTACAAAAATGTAAAAAGAAAAAACAAAAGTACTAAAAGCATTAGCTACTCCATCCTAGGTTCTGAACAGATCAGCCACTATTGGTGACTTCTATATGGCTACATTAGAGTTATTTCCTTGTTGGAAGCATGAAAATAAAAAAAGTCTGTGATTTCAGGATGTGTTGAAGAAATGAAAAAGACCAGACACTCATTCCTCTATTCTTTGGAGCTTCATTTGTTGTTGTTGTTGTTGTTGTTTTTAGAGACAGGGTCTACATGTGTATGTAGTCTTGGCTGTCCTGGAAATGACTGTAGACCAGGCTGGCCTTGAATTCAAAGATCTGCCTACCTTTACTTCTCTAGTGGTGGGATTAAAGGTGTGTTTGTATTTTTGGAGACAATTTATTATTTTTGTTAAGGTTTTTTTTTTAATTGTGTGGTGTAGGGGGTACAGGTGTTCATAGAGAACACAGGTGAGGGTCCTCTGGAGAGCCAAACCCAGGTACTCTGAGAAATCAGTAGACTCTTTTTACCTACTCACTCTCTAGTCCTTAAGACTTTCCTGCTTATGTGTGTGTCTGTGCATGTAAGTCACATGTGAGCAGGTACCCATAGAAACCAGAAGACGGATGGATGCTCTCTTGGGGCTGCAGTTACAGGCAATTGTGAACCACCTCAACTCAGGGACTGTGGTAGCTTGTATAGTCAAAATTCCAGTATGGATGAGGAATGGGACCCACCAGGTCCCCACACCTCTATAGCAGGAGGGTTTGCAGGTAAAGTTATTAAGGGAGGGAGAGTCGCTCTTCCTCAGAGGATATGGCTGCTGGTGGGTTGTTCATACCCTAGTGAGTAGCCACACACCTATGTGAATATGGGCACCACTAGTTGGACCCACTGGGTAATTAACAATGCTCCATGCAGAGGCCATCGGAGGGTAGGAGGCAGGCTCCTCCATCTGTCTCTGCTCTATTCCTCTGAGGAAGAGTCTCACTCTGAATCTGGAGCCCTGTGGGTTGGGGTAAAGGGCATGTTTACCCTAGTTAAGCTAGAAGTCCCAGCAATCATGCAGTCTGGGTCCACTCAGTGTTGGGGTTACAGGTGTGGGTGGGAACACGGCTGTCTTATCACATGGTGCTAGGATCAGAATTCTGGTGTTCACAGTTTCAAAGATACAGCTCTTAGTCCTGGAGTCATCTCTAATCTTGCTGGGATTTGAAGTCAGGACCTTCAGAAGAGTAGTCAGTGCTCTTACCCGCTGAGCCATCTCTCCAGCCCCCGATTTATTTATTTATTATATGTAAGTATACTGTAGCTGTCTTCAGACACACCAGAAAAGAGCATCAGACCTCATTACAGATGGTTGTGAGCCACCATGTGGTTGCTGGGATTTGAACTCAGGACCTCTGGAAAAGCAGTCAGTGCTCTTAACCACTGAGCCATCTCTCCTGCCCTTGAAATGTTTTTATAACCATATTCACAGCAGCTCTTCTTAATAATAGCTAAAACATGGGAACAACCAAAGTGTTCATCAGTGAATGAATGCATGAACACACACACACATGCACACACACACACACACACATGCACACACACACATGCACACACACACATGCACATGCACACACACACACATACACACACACACACACACACACACACACACACACACACACACGTGCACACACTGGAATATTATGAAGCCTAAAAGGAAGAGAGCCAAGCAGGATGAAACATCCTTGTTATTCTAGCACATTCCTTCTAGGATCAGGAATTCAGGGTGAGTCTTGGCTACAAAGCAGGTTAAAAGCCAGCCTGACCTACTGAGCTTCTGTCTAAATAAATAAATAATGTTTTTTAAGGTTAGAAATTCTACATGGATGAAACTTGACAGCATTGTGCTAAAATACACCAAATATAAAAGAAAAAATAGCATATGATTTTACATAAATGAGATGCTGAGTACTCCAAGTCACAGAGACAGACAGAAGGTCAGTGGGTGCCAGGGTCTAAGAGAAGACAGCTGTGGGGAAATGTCTTTTTTAACAGGTCTGGAGTTTCAGTTCTGTAAGATGAGAGGATGTGTTTTGTGTAGCTGTTCCTCCTGGACTGAAGCGTTAGCTCTGGGCTCTGCCCTTGTGGCCTGACTGAAGCATTAGCTCTGGGCTCTGTCCTTGTGGCAATGACAACATACCCTGATAAAAACAAGTTAAGGAAGAAAGGGCTTACTTGGTTCACAGTCCATTATCACAGGGACTTAGGGTGGCAGAAACTTAAAGCAATCTCATTACATCCCAATGATGTGGATGCATCATGAGCAAAGCATCGAACCCACGTGTGCATGTGCATGTTAGTGATCTGCTTGCTCACTCCTCCCTTTGCAAAATCCCTCTGGGTGGTTGGTGCCACATGCCTTTAATCCCAGCACACAGATGTCTGTGAGTTCCAGGCTATAGAGCCAGTTCCAGGACAACCAGGGCTACACAGAGAAATTCTTTTCACAAACAAACAAATCCCTCACTGGCATGTCCACAGCACCCTAATGTCAAAAAGTCTTCACTGAGACTTTCCTCCTAGGTAATTCTATGTTGACTCAAGTCTATAATCGAAACTAACCGGCACAGGGGCTGGCGACATGGAGGCAGGGCTGAGCAATGAGAAGTGCATACTGTAATTCCAACTTCAGGGATCTGAAACTGCCAGCTTCCACTAGGGACCTGCACCCACATAAGCACACATCCACACCACTAACTACTGTACTTTTCTTCTTAGAGGAGCATTCACAAAACAAAATGAACTCAATGACAGGCACCAGGCTTGGGGTTGGGGAGACAGCTCAATGGACAGAATTTACTGTGCAAATGTGGGGGACTGGAGTCTAGAAACTGTCTAAAAGTCGAAAAGGTATGGCAGCCTTCTGTAAACCCAGGACCAGAAACAGGGTCTCAAGAGCAAGCTGGCTAGCCAGACCAGCTGGGATCGGCAAGCTCCAGTTTCAGAGACCTTGCTCAGTAAATAAGGTAGGCAGTGATTGAGGAATTGACCCCTATGTCAATTTTGGGCTGAATAGGCACCTTCACATGTATGCCCACACATTTGTGAAAACACACTTACATGTGCGTACCACACAAGGGACACACATAAAGAAGAAAACCAATTCAGAAAGCTTGAGAAACTCACAAGAAAGTTTTGAGAGTGGTGTGTTGGCACACACCTTCAGTCTTAGTGGTAGATCTCCTTGAGTCTAGAACAGCCTGGTCTATACAACAAGTTCTGGGACAGCCAGGGCTAAATCGAGAAACCCTGTCTCAAACAAAACAAAACAAAACAAAACAAAACAAGTAGGTAGACTCTAAAAGTTAAAAGCAAACAAACAAAACTGGGGACAGGGGCTAGACAGATGGCTCAGTGGTTACTAACACAGTGCATATACACGCATGAAGGCAAACACACATACACATACATAAAACATCTTTAAAAAGTATTATGTGCTGGAGAGATGGCTCAGCAGTTAAGAGCACTGACTGTTCTTCTGAAGGTTCTGAGTTCAAATCTCAGCAACCACATGGTGGCTCACAACCATCTGTAATGAGATCTGACAACTTCTTCTGGAGTGTCTGAAGACAGCTACAGTGTACTTACATGAAATAAATAAATAAATAAAAGAGTATTATATTACAAGTTGCAACATCATACTAATGATAGAGAAAGGCTGTTTTCTTACTTGTTCCCCTAACTCCAGGCACAGGACGCGGTAGACATACTGGTTCTGCTTCCTCTTAGCTGGCAGCCGGACTTCTGTTACTGTAATGGCCTCTGCCTTCTCCAAGCTCAGCTCCAAAAAAAATCGGGATGGCTCCAAGATCCATGGATGAGGGCCCCCTTCAAATACCATTTCCTTCACGGATTGCCATGTCACCAAAGCCACTTCCACGGGGTTTAGAGCCTGAAACAAGACCGGGTGGTGGTGGCGGTGGCGGTTCACGCCTTTAATCCCAGCACTTTGGAGGCAAGGCAGGTGGACCTCCTGAGTTCGAGGACAGCCTGGTCTACAGAGTGAGTTCCAGGACAGCCAGGGATATACAGAGAAACCCTGCCTCGAAATACAAAAAAAAAAAAAAAAAAAAAAAAAAAAAAAAAAAAAAAAAAAAAAAGAGCCTGAAACAAATTAATCCCTATATAGTTAGGAATTATTTTATTTTATTTATCTGTTTAGACAGTAGGTCTCTCACAGTCTTTGAACTTCTGATCCTCCTGCTTCCACCTCCCCTGAGCCTGGATGACCAATGTGTCCTGCCATGTCTTTAAAAAGTAATATCTTTTAAAATGGAAATATAATGATATATTTCCCCCTCTTTTTTCTCCCTCCAAACCCTCCGATGTATTCCCCTTGCTTTCTTTTAAATTTGTGACCTCTTTTTCCCTGATTGTTGTTCCACAAAGTGTTTTGTTTTTTTGTTTTTTTTGGGTTTTTTTTTGTTTTTTTTTTTTAGAGACAAGGTTTCTCTGTGTAGCCCTAGCTGTCCTGGAACTCAGTCCAGGCTGGCCTTGAACTCAGAAATCCACCTGCCTCTGCCTCCCAAGTGCTGGGCCCAGCTTTTCACAAAGTGTTTTTTAATTATAATTTTTTTGAGACAGAGTCTCTTCTTTATTATAATAATTGTTTTGAGACTATAATCTTTTGGGTTTATTTTTATTGTTTATTTATTTTGAGAACAGGTTCTTATTATGTAGAAAACAACTTAGTTGCCCTAGACCTTGCTATGTAGACCAGGCTGGCCTCAAACTCATAGAGACCCACCTACCTCAGCTTTCTTCGTGTGGGATTAAATGCATGTGCTATCATGCCTGGCAGAGATTATAATATAATCACATCATCTTCTCCTTTCCCTTTCCTCCCTCCAAAACCTCTCATAAACTCTCTCTCTCTTGTTCTCTCTCAAATTTATGGCTTCTTCCTTTTTGTTGTTGTTAGTGGTAGTGGTGGTAGTGGTGGTGGTGGTGGATGGTGTGTGTGTGTGTGTACAAATTTATATTCCTAAATACATAAATAAAGCCTGTTTAGTCTGTATAATGTTACTTGTATGTACGTTTTCAAGACTGAACATTTGGCATTGGATAACTGCTGGATAGTTTTATGTCAACTTGACATAAACTTCAAGTCGTTTGAGAGGAGAGAACATCAGTTAAGAAAATGCCTCCAGCCACGCACTAGTAGCATACACCTTTAATCCAAGCACTTGAGAGGCAGAGGCAGGTGGATCTCTGTGAGTTAAAAGGCCAGCTTGGTCTACAGGACAGCCAGGGCTACACAGAGAAATCCCATTTCAAGCAAACAAGTCAGAGAGACAGACAGACAGACAGACAGACAGACAGACAGACAGACAGACAGACAGGGATGGGGGGAGGGAAGGAAGGAAGGAGGAAGGTAGGTGGATGGATGGAAAGAAGGAAAGAAGGGAGGAAGAAAGCAAGGAAGGGAGGAAGGAAGGAAAATTCCTCCATCAAGTTGGGTTGTAGGCAGGCATGTAGGCACTTTCCTAATTAGTGATTGTATGAGAGAACCTAGCCTATTATGGGTAGGGCCATCACTGGTCTATTAGAAAGCAAGCTGAGCAAGCCAGTAAGCAGCATTCCTCCATGGCTCTGCATCAGCTCCTGCCTCCCGGTTCCTGCCCTGTTTGAGTTCTGTCCTAACTTCCTTCAATGATAAACAGTGATGTGGAAGTGTAAGCCAAATAAACCCTTTCCTCCTCAGCTTGCTTTGGTCATGGTGTTTTATCACAGCAGCAGTAGCCCTAAGACATAACCAACAGGAGTGCTCTTCCCTGGAGGAGAACTGTCTCCTGTTCAAAAACTCCTTAGTCGCCTGCTGTTCTTTGTCTAGGGTTAGGGCTCTGTGAGCATTCCACCTTCCTCCTTAGCATATATGCTGGTGCCCTCCTTCAAGATCCCGTTTAGGCAGCTGCATTGGTTGAGACTTCATGGGTATGGCCAGACTGGTTTTATATGAAGCTGGGATTGAACTCTGGGCTTTGTGAATGCTCAGCAAAAATCTACCAGGTCTGCTAGTTCCCAGCTTCCTTTCCCAAGGAAATTTAAATATGATTTTTAATTTTTTAAATCTCTTATTTTTATATGACCAGTGCCTTGCCTGCATGCATGTCTGTGTACTATGTGCATGCCTGTTCTCTGGTGCCTGTGGAAGACAAAGAAGAGGGCATCAGATGCCCTGGGACTAGAGTTACAGACAGTTCTAAGGCACCATTTGGGTGCTAGGAACTGAACCCAGGTCCTCTGTAAGAGTAACAAATGCTCTCAGCTGCGGAGCCATCTCTCCACCTCCTCGATTTAATTTTTGATGGAATTAAGCAAAGTAGATAGGCTGTCCCTGCTTTTATTTTGAACCACTTGTCCTAACATTTATGGACCAACCCTTATAGCCCCAAATAATGGCTGATGTTCTAAAAATATATAAATTCATGGTGCAAATATGGCTGACTACTCTTCCACAGGACAGTAAGTTGCTGAATAATAGCTTTCTTCAACTGGGACTGTGCTAGTAGTCTGTGTGATTGGCACTTACAGATGCATATATATAAAATATATGCATATGCAGAGATTCAGATATTACCATAAGTGTCTTAAGTACTTAATTTCTCACATCATATGCATCAGTATTAAAGAAGAAAGGTAAGTTTCTAAAATTTGCTAATGCAAGATAAAGGCATTACTCCCATCAGGTAGGGGTGTGGAGGAGGATGTTATTTGCATATTGGTTGGTTGGTGGGAGCTTGCCTAGTATGCATGAGGCCCTGTGTACCATCCCAGCAGAGCATGGGCTGAGAGTGTGCCTGAGTAAGTACTCCTGTCAGTACTCAGATCCTTCCAGACTTGTGAGGTAGAGAATGGAGGATCATTCCTGACTATATTTATTCAGGATAAACTCCCACTACTAAGGCTTCATGAATGAGAGCTGAGATTAGACAACACTGACTGAGTAATGAGGTCACAAATTCTGACTGCCAGTTCTGAGGAGATGGAGTAGATGGTAAGTATCCAAGGCTCCCCAGGCTTCCATGGGATTGCTCACCTTTAGAGGCTCGTAAGCAGCAAATGTGGCACTGCTCCACACATGCTCTTCATGTCCAGTCACACTGATGGTCACCAGAGTATGGCCCGGAGACGTGGCTACTATGTGGACACTAGAACAGTGCATCACTCCAGGCTTTTGAATACCTTTCAATCAAAAGACATGATTTGAAACAGGCATGGTGACATGGGCTTACACTCTCTTGGGAGGTGGCTGCAGAAGAATCAGGAGTTCACAGCCAGGCTCAGCTACAATCAACTTTAAGGCAAGCCTAGGCAACAGGAAACCCTGTCCCAACAACACACACATATCCACCATAGCTAAAGTAGAATAATAAATAGTCTGGGTTTTTTTTGTTGTTGTTATTGTTGTTTTTGTTTTTTTAAGAAATTAAGGGACAGGCATGGTGATGCACACCTTTAGTCCCAGCACTTGGGAGTCACAGGTAGGCTGATCTCTGAGTTCAAGGCCAGTCTACAAAGAGAGTTCCAGGACTGCCAGGGTTATGTAGAAAACAACAACAACCAAAAAAAAACCCCAGAAAGATAAAAAAAGAAATTAGATTATAGAAACAGAATATTTTTAACACATTAAAAGTATAACTTGGGGCTGGAGAAAGGGCTCAGTGGTTACGAGTACTGATTGCTCCTCTAGGGGACCTAAGCTCCAGTACCCACAAGTGCACTTGCAACCCTTCTAACTACAGCTCCAGAGGATCCAAAAAGATCCACCACTCCCCCACCATGGGTGTCTGGACAATGCAGGATTTGATATCCCGATTAGCGATGCCAGCTCAAGGATAGCTGAGATTGTCAAGAACTGTGAAGTGTGCCAGCCAACTAATGTGGCGCCTAACAAGAAGAAGCCCAGTGATAGGTTCAGAGGCACAAAGCCCAGTCTACTGAGAGGCAGACCTCACAGAGGTAAAGCACAATAATTTAGATATAAATATTTACTGATATCTGTAGATCCCTTTTATGGTTGGACTGAGGCTTTCCCCGCCAAACATATAACTACATCCCCGATGACAAAGAAGCTCTGAGAGGACATACTGCCAAGGTATGGACTTCCTCAGACGATAGAGTCAGACAATAAATCAGCTTTTCTGTCCCAGGTAAGTCAGAGACTAGCCAATATTCTCAAGAGTGATTAAAAATTGTATTGTATTTATAGACCCCAGAGTTCAGGACAGGTAGAAAGGATAAACAAAATCCTAAAAGAGATCTTAATTAAGTTGACCTAAGAGACTCTCAATGACTGAGTAACTCTCCCCTTCATTCTCTACCGGGTATGAAACTCCCCTTTTCCAGATGCGACTCACCCCTTTTAAAATCATGTTCGGGATACCACCTCCCATTGTTCTTAATGAACAGGGAGAGGTCATCACTGAGTTCAAAGATCACCAACTGCTGGACCATCTCAAAGGTGTCCAATGGGCTCATAAACATATTGGGCCTAAACTTCATGCTCTCTATAAAACAGGCCTCCCTCCAGAACAGGTGGCCCAGAGACTGGGTCCTAATGAAGAGACATCACCAGGAGTCATTAGAGCCTCATTGAAAAGGTCCCTATGTCATCATCCTGACTGTACCTACTGCCTTAAAGGTTGACAGAATTGCAGCATGGATCCTCCATATATGCTTGAATCACAGATCCATTTGTAGTTGAGGATGCCCCAGACCAGTGGAGACAAAGAGAAATAGAAGGCTATCTGACACCCTTCCATCCTTCTCAAGCTCAAGTTACAATGATCTTGATGAGCCAGCCTCCTTGCTATGTGTACTACAAAGCCTAACCCCCTCCAGCCCCTTAATCTTACCAGGGCCATTATCAATATGGCCACAGGAAAGATTATCAACTCCACTTCCCAGGTTACACCCCTGGGTACCTGACTCCCTGATCTCCATGTCTACCTCTGTGACCTGCTTGGTAAAGAATGGGACCCCCCTCTCTACAACAATGTTGGAAGGTACCCACCACCTTATGGCTACAAAATACATTTGGTGGGATGGGAAACTAAACACTAAGCTTCTTACATTTGCCCAGGACGTTCCCAGAGCCATGACCAATGCAACAAATGTGGAGGCAGCAAGGTGAGGCTAAACTGACCTTACAGCCTGTATACGGACTGCCCTTGGGGGCTATAGCCATCTTTGTAACTAGAACCACAACACAAATCCAGATAATGATAAATACCTATTACCACCCAACAATGCCAGGTGGGCATGTACTACTACAGGGCTTACCCCAGGCATCCACAGGGCTATACTACATCAGGACAAAGAATTCTGTATACTTGTCCAGTTGTCACCCAGGGTCATCCATCACACAGACAACCAAGCTCTAGATTTCCTGGATGAAACCTCGGGTTTAGTCCCTAGAAGAGCCACGGGAGAAACAATTTAGGCAGAAACTGGTTATTCTCATTGAACTAGGCGTGGCTGGCCCAGGAATGGGGTAGCTTCCTTGGTGTTACAAAACAAGTAGTATGATGGTCTAAGAGAGGCCATAGATACTGATATAAGGAGATTTAAAAAAGGAATCACCTCCAAGATTCCTGGGCTCCCTGACAGAGGTTGTACTCCAAAATAAGAGGGGGCTGGATCTCCTGTTCATGCAACAAGGAGGGCTATGTACAGCCCTCAAACAGAATGCTGTTTTAATGTTAACCATTCTGGGCTGGTCAAAGAGTCAATGGCCAAAGTGAGAGAGGGCCTCGCCAAAAACAAAAGAGAGAGAGTTGGAGAGATGGCTCAGGGTTTAAGAGCACCAACTGCCCTTCCGAAGGTCTTGAGTTCAAATCTCAGCACACATGGTGGCTCACAACCATCCGAGATCTGACACCCTCTTCTGGAGTGTCTGAAGACAGCTACAGTATACTTACATATAATAAATAAATAAACCTTTTAAAAAGAGAGAGAAAGAGAACAGGCACAAGGCTAGTTCAATCATGGATCAACAGCTTCCCATGGCTGACCACCCTGATAGCCACCCTGCTAGGCCCCCTGCTCATTTCACTTCTGCTCCTTACCTTTGGCCCCTGCATCCTAAACAAGTTAGTCCGGATCATGAAAGAAAGACTTGGGACTATTCAACTTATGATGATAAAAAAGCCACTACCAGTCCCTCCATAAGGAAGTGTATGAGCTTCAGGAAGTCCCATGATTGGGCCTTCTAGTTACCAGAGAAAGTGGGGAATGAGAGGCCAAACCTGCTCCATCTTGGAACAAGCCTCCATCTTAAAAACAAAAAGCCCGAGAACTTGGCCCACAGTTGAACCCAAGCTGCACCCACGTACCAGGAAGGACCCCACGGCTTGCTCTTGGCCAGAGTTACTCCCTAGCTACAGTTAATCAAAGATGAGTCTGATTGGTCCAGATGTTCTTTCAGACCATTTGTGATTGTTCATGGTCTCGCTTCAGAACACCCACTTGTTGGCTTATAATAGGCATTTAGTTAGATGCTTGCCAGGCTGGACACCGCCACCACCCCCTCCCTTTCCCCCCTTCAATTACTTCCATTTTCTATAAAACCTTGTCCCGATGACAGTCAGGGCCGTTTCACCAAACTGTCTTGTGGGCCAGCACAAGTGAGTAAGCCCAAACTTGAGTTAGTAATAAAGAGACCCTAATGTGATTACATCAGAAACAGCTCCTTGCCGGCTTTTAGGGTTTACAAAGGCTTCTTGGCAGGACAGTTGAGGATTCATCTGGTGCCACAGCAACAGTGTTCTCATATATATAAAATAAATAAATAAATAAATTCATAGGATTCTGCCTTGATTACTGGGGGACTGGCCAGGTCATATTGATAATTATTAAATAACATTTTAAAGCCATTTACAATGGTTATCAAGATAAGACGTTAAAGTGATGTTATACCTTACATCATTAGTTAGAGCTTAGAACAGATGTTACACGCTGGTGAGCAAGCAGGACAAGGGAGGGGTCCAGCTGATGTCACTGCTACACACAAGAAAGGATCACATGAATCAATATGGGAAAGTCCTCACAAAAGAGACTGGCAAACACTAAATGCTAAAAAATATTCCATGCTACTTCTGCTCTATATTAGTGAAAATCAGTGGGGCTCAGTATAAAATATGAACTTCAACAGCAGGAAGTATGCACACTAGTCTTTATAAATAAATTATTCGTGTTTTCCTCTTTTACTAGAAAAGCATACTGTCAGGACTAAGGGTATGGCTGAGTTGGGAGAGGGCTTCCTGAGCACGCTCCCTTCCCAGCACAGTGTAAATCAGGCTGCCCGTCATCTCAGCAGGAGGCAGGAGGATCAAAGCTTCAAGGTTATCTTTGGTTACACAGCAAGTTCAAAGCCAGTCTGGGTTACACAAGGCTCCATCTCAAAAAAGAAAAGAAAATATAAATATATTTTCTCCTTTTGAAAATAGCATACAGTCATGAAGTGACACTATATTCCTCTTAAGAGGAAACATGACAGGGCTGGGGACATGGTACAGTGGATGAGCACATGTCTAGCATGTCCAAGTCCCGATCAATCCTTACCCCTGAAAACAAAAATGCATGTAGTAAAGAAAGAAAGAGGAAGAGAAAGGGAGGTCAGATGTGGAAGATGCTCCTAGAATGGAGATGGTCTGCTCAGCCAGAGGGCTAGCAAGCTCAGCTGTGGGATAGGGAGACTCAGCCACAGGGCTAGCAAGCTCAGCTGTGGGATAGGGAGACGGCTCAGACGACAAAGCACTTCGATCCAAGTGTGAGGACCAGAATTCGGATCCCCCAAGCCCATGACAGAGCAGGTTAGGTGTAATGACCACTTGGAATTCCAGCATGTGTGAAGCCGACAGGACCCCAAAACAAGCTAGACCAGTGAGAAGGGGTGAGCTCTGAGTTCAGTGACAGGCTCTGCGTCAATAAATAAAGTGGCATGCAATCAAGGAAGACACTGATATCATCACCAAACCCAGGCCACACACGTATGTGTCTGCATGTGCATCCACAGTCACGTGAACATGAGCACATATAAGCACACCACACACAAAGACACAACATTTTCCCCCTGTGCTTTTGCTCTCAACATTCATAAAAAATAGAGTAACAACTGCTTCAAGGCCTTTCACGCCAATACTCAGGAGGCTAAGACAGGAAGATTATGAATCCAAGGCCAGCCTCGGCTATATAGGAGGGTTGTGGGAGGGCTAGGGAGAGAGCAAAGGAAAGAATTGTATGAATTAAACTTCAGTGGTGGTTGGTCCCTCAAACGATGAAGGGGTGGGGTGGTAAAAGCTTAGCCTTGCCTTCTTGATAAAGAGTGAAAACTCCTTGCTTCTCCGAGTTGAGATCGAGGGGTAAGTGCGAGCAGTCTGTGAATGCAATGGCCTCCTTGGTCTCTGTATTTACATGATACATTGCAATGGGTACCTCAATAGTCTGGCCGATCTCCACATCAGCTTGAAATGGTAACAGTTCCATTTTGTTCAGCTTCATGACATACACCTTGAAGAAAAGCAATTAACCTTTAGGAAAGTCTTAGAAATGTCACTAAGACATATGCATAATCATGTGCTGTGTGTCTCTACATATATAATATACACATAAATGTGAACATTTTGGTGTGGGGCATATGCCTGAGTCCAGCCCTTGGAAAGCTGAGCCAATACGATAGTCAAGTTCATCTTCAACTACAGTGAGATCCTGTCTCAACAACCTATGTATACCCTCTTTGTATATTGTTATTTATATGTTTTACTTTAGTTCCCCGAGTCTTTCTTTCTTTTTTGGTGGGGTGGTGATGCTATGAGTTGAATTCACATCCTAGTGCATGCTAGGAAAGCTCACTACCACCAAGCTAGCATATATATATGGGGTTGGGGGTTGAAACAGGGCTTCTCTGTGTAGCCCTGGCTGTCCTGGAACTCACTCTGTAGACCAGGCTGGCCTCAAACTCAGAAATCTGCCTGCCTCTGCCTCCCAAGTGCAGGGATTAAAGGCATGTGCCACCGCTGCCCGGTTTGTCTTAGGGTTTCTATTGCAGTGATGAAGTATCGTGACTAAAGGCGACTTAGGGAGAAAAGGGGTTATCTGGCTTAAACTTTCAGGTAACAGTTCATTGTATAAAGAAATCAGGGCAGGAACTCAAACAGGACAGGAACCTGGAGACAGGAGCTGAAGCAGAGGCTATAGAGGAAAACAGCTTACTGGTTTCTTATACAGGTCAGCCTGCTTTCTTATAACCCCAGGACCACCAGCCCAGGGGCAATACTACCCACAATGGGCTGGACCCTCCCACATCAATCGTTAATTAAGAAAATGCCCCACAGGCTTCCCTACAGACCAATATTTTTTTCTCAATTGAGGTTTCCTTGTCTCAAATGACTATAGCTTGTGTCAAGATGACAAAATAAAACCTAACCAGGTCAACACAGAGTCAGACCTTCACATACACCCACAGATTCAACTGATTAAAAACACTTGGGGAGCTGGGCAGTGGTGACACACGCCTTTAATCCCAGCACTTGGGAGGCAGAGGCAGGCGGATTTCTGAGTTCGAGGCCAGCCTAATCTACAGAGTGAGTTCCAGGACAGCCAGGGCTATAAAAAACGGGGGAAAAAAAAACTTGGGGAAATAACCCATCTGCACCGAGCATGTATACTTTTCTATTTGCTTGGTTTGAGGTAGGGTTTATGCAGCCCAGGCTGGCCTTGAATTTACTATGTGACTGAAGATAGCTTTGAAACTCCAGCCTCTGTCTCCTGAGTGTGGGATCACAGGTATACAGCCCCAGATGCACTTCTCCCTTGTCAGGATTCCCTCAACAGTGAAGCATAGCTGGACACAATGGCACTGGCCTGGATTTTCAGCACTCAAGAGGGGGATGCAAGAGAGCTGCCATGAGTTAGTGAGTTTGAAGCTAACCTGGGCTATAGAGTGAGGGCCTATCAAAACAAAAACAAACCCAAGAATGAAAACACAACCCAGCAGAACACCTCACTGACCCTGGCACTAGAGATAAGTGATCAAGACTTAGGTAAGACTCACACCCAATGTTTCCAAAAGCAGCCTGTCTCCTTTCCCTCTCCGTTTTCTGTATTTTCTATGCAGTTCCACTACCCAAGTGCTCATCAAATCTTTAATCCTACAATGCCAGCATTTAGGCTGAAGCAGGAGAACAGCCAAGAGTTTGAGATCAGCCTGGGCAACATACTGAGTTTGAGGCAAGCCTGGTCTATAAGTGAGACCCTATCTTAACCCATCCCTCTCATTTGGTCCGCTTCTTCTTCTTCTTGTTTCTTTGTTTGAGACAGGGTTTCTCTGTGTGGCCCTGGCTGTTCTGGAACTCCCTCTGTAGACCAGGCTGGCCTCAAACTCACAGAGCTCCGCCTGCCTCTGTGAATACAACGATTAAAGGTGTTCAGAACCACTGCTCAGCTTTGTTGCTATTTTAAGACAGGGCCTCATTCTATAGTTCTAGTTAGCCTGGAATTTACTATGTAAGGCAGGCTGGCCTTAAGCTAACAGAAATCTACCTAAATGCTGGGGTTAAAGGCGGTCACCGTCACACCTAGGCAATTTGTTCATCTGCTTTCAGCTCTCAGTCTCATTTCAATAATTTAGGTTTGTGAGCTTAACACAAGCTGGCGTTATCTGGAAAGAAGTGATCTCAATTGAGAGAATGCCTCGAGCAGAGCAGCCTGCAGGGAGGACTGTGGAGGTGCTTTCTTGATGAATGGGTGAGGTGGGATGCTCCAGCCCACTGTGGGCAGTGCCACCCTTGGGTAGGTGGTCCTGGGCGGTATAAGAAAACAGGTTGTGTGAGCCACGGCAAGCAAGCCAGTAAGTAATGTTCCTCCAAGGCCTTTGTTTCAGTTCCTGCCTTAAGTTCCTACTCTGACTTATTTATTTACTTATTTATTTATTTATTTATTTATTTAATGTACAAGAGTACACTGTAGCTGTCTTCAGACACTTCAGAAGAAGGCATCAGATCCCACTGCAGATGGCTGTGAGCCACCATGTGGTTGCTGGGATTTGAACTCAGGACCTCTGGAAGAGCAGTCTTAACTGCTGAGATACCTCTCCAGCACCAAGAGTAGCTTGTCACTTTCATAAATTTTACTGATTGATTTTTGAGACAGGGTCTCTCTGTAGCTCTTGCTATTCTAGAACTTGCCATGTAGACCAGGCTGGTCTCAAACTCACTGAGAGTTCAGGAATTAAAGATGTGCACTGCCCAGCTTGGTTATCATCATCATCCTTGTCATCGTCGTCATCATCATCACCATCATCATCATCATCATGTGTGCTTTTGATATGAGTGAATGCACAAGTACGGTGGACACGTGTCATAGTATGTACATGGAAGTGAGAGGACGATCTTTGCAGAGTTCTCTCCTGAAATGTGGGTTCCAGGGCTTGCATGGCAAGGTCCTTCAAACCTGCTGAGTCATCTCATTGGCCCATCAATTATATTACATAACATAAGCAGCAGTGAGCACGTGCTTTAAAATACCTCTTACAGGCCCTTGGAGGGTGCTTCCCCTTTGTCCATCTTTCCCAGGAGGGCTCACCAGGAGCTTCCTGCTCATCTTGTGAGATTTCACTCCTTACCTGTTCTCAGTGGTCCTGGATCAGAACCAAGAGCCTTCACTTCTTTTTGTCACCTTTAAAGACCCTTAGGCACTAGCTTACCCCCCCCACCCCCACCCCCGTTAGGTGTGCGTGCACTGTTGAGGCAGCTCTGTGAATCAGCTCTCTGAAGGCAAAAGCCATTGCCTTGGGACCCTGCTCCAGGACTTCTGCCTCATGTTTGCCTTGCCTGCTTCTGGCTCCTCTTAGACTTAAAGCTTGAGTGCTACCATGTGTAGGGAAAGCACGATTTCCTGACTTCCTGCTTTGTGGTTTTCCCTCCTTCCCCTTTCACAGAAATTTTTAGAGCCTCATTCAGTATCACTATCACATAAAGTGAATCCGTACTAGTATTTAATTATACTGTGAAATAAATGTTTTATGCAATTTGAAAAAAAATAAAATCCCCCCCCTTTTTTTTTTTTTGGTTTTTTTTTTCGAGACAGGGTTTCTCTGGATAGCCCTGGCTGTCCTGGAACTCACTCTGTAGACCAGACTGACCTCGAACTCAGAAATTCGCCTGCCTCTGCCTCTCAAGTGCTGGGATTAAAGGCGTGCACCACTACTGCCCAGCATAAAATACCTCTTATGTCTTCTTTGAGATATTGTATAAGTTCTCATATTAATAAACCTTCCTACTTGGATTTTAGTTTCATGTAGGGTGTCTTGTGCACTTAGCACATATTCAGAACATACAGGCACTCAATGAATGGTCACCGTATGATGACAAAATGCCAAGTGACGCAGGGAAAAGCAGATATACCTTAAACTGGAGAAAAATCGAAAAATGACCATTTAGTAAAAAGTTCAGGCCTTGTTTTCTGTTTGAGACAGGGCCTCATGTGACCCAGCCTGAGGCTGACCAAATCCTGACACTCTCTGCTTTCAGTCCCAACTGCTGAGGTGACAGGCAGGCATGTACCAGCAAGCCTCACAAGCATCTCCTCTTTTGCAGGGGATTAACTAGCCAAACTATGAGGCTAGTAATAAGGTTAGCTCGAAAGCCATGGGTGGCTCTCTGTAAGGGGCCAGAGAAGTGACTCAGTGCACAAGAGCACTTGTCACACAAACCTGATGACTTGTCTGCTCTCTGGTCCTCAAGCATGATGGCTAATCTTGACTGTCAACTTGATACACCTGGGAAGACGCAGAAGAACCTCAGCTGAAGAACTACCTCTGAATTGTGCCATGGGATGTCTGTGGGGCATTTTCTTGGTCAGTGATTGGTGTGGGTGGGCCCCGTCCACTGTGGGCAGTACTATCCCTAAGCAGTGAATCTGGGATGTTTAAGAAAGGCTGCAGAGCAAGCCACTAAATAGCATTCATACACGGTCTCTGCTTCAGCTCCTGCTGGAGCTCCTGACCTGAAATCCTTAGGTGATGGACTGGGACGGGGAAGTGTAGGCCAAATTACCTTTCCTCTCCAGGACGGGGAGGTCACGCTTTTGCTAACAGTGTTAATCACAGCAATAAAAAGTAAAGTATGACACTAGGTGAAGGTGGAGGAGAAAACTGACTTCACAAAGCTGCCCTCTAACCTCCACAAGTTCACCACAGTATGTGTGCCCACACTCAGCATCACACACACAAGAATGATTTTTGAACAGATTATGGAGCCAGTGAGAAGGTTCCAAGGGTAACAGCACTCGCCATACAACATAAGCCTGGTGACCTGAATTCAATTCCTGGAACCCCTGTAAAGACAGAAGGAGAGAACTGATCCCGAAAAGTAGTCTTCTGACTTCCACATGCCCTGCTGTGGCACAGACACCCCTCTCTACATACACCTCATATGCATAGACAGTAATAAATAGTAAAAAGACTGTGTATAGGGATGATTTTTATCCACATGGGAATATTGCAAATTGGTGAAGAACTTGTTTCATAAATATGGGGAGCTGAATTTGGGTCCCCAAAACCCACACAAAAGCCTGGCACAGTACTGGGGATGGAAACCAGGGCCTCTCACAGGTAAATAATCTCTGGCACTGAGTTTACATCCCCAGCATGACCACCCCATGTTACAAATGAGAAAGAAAGCAGACACAGATGTCAAATACATGGCTCTTAAGTCAAGTAGTAGTCTACCCATACTCAGATGTACTTAAGGAATATGTACTTCCAGGCTGAATTTTATAACACTTAAATTTAATTTAGTTCTATGTATTGAGACAGGGCTGCCACGCACACTTTGCGTGACGGCAGTATTTGAGGCGTAAACTTCAAGGAAAGTCAGTCTCCTGCCTCCGCATTGTTGCCTGGCACCCCAAACTCAGAGGTAGCCCAGATATGTCCTCATACTTGTGTGCTAGTGGCCCACCAAGATATCATTTCTTAACAGCTAGAAAAAGAAAATTCGGATATTGCTCTCTGACCTTCACCAATGTTCCAACGTGCTAGTCAAACCCTGGCTTGGAATGTTAAGCCTTTCTAATTACCTCCAACATTGTGGGTAGGGCACTGAAGCTCACAGAATGAGAGACTTATCCCAGGACAAGGTCAAGTAAAATCCTCATTCTCAGTCATGTATTACAGCTGAACCAATCCTAGGAATTAGCAAGAGACTGTCTCTACTTCCCCAAAAGATTAGCATAGTGGGCGTTTTACCTAAGATGGGCGGGACCTTAATCTGAGAGTGTGTGACAGGCAGTCTGCATTCAGAATTCAGCAGCAAGCAGTCAACATTCAGCATTCAGCAGTCAACATTCAGCATTCAGACTCGCTCACACTCGGACGAGAACCAGAACTTAGGTGGACTAGGACCTAAGATTCATGTAGTCTGTAGTCCTTCCTCGCCCCCTACCCCCAGGGCCCAGAGTGCTTGGCCGGGGGGGGGGGG
>NW_022196898.1:39061533-39075687 GCF_008632895.1 Mastomys coucha | reverse complement strand
GGGGGGGGGAGGGTGCAGCACCAGTCTAGATTCAAGAGATTGAGCATTTGAGATTCGAGCATTCAGCATTGAGAACTCGAGATTCAAGCCTCTACCCTCCTGGCTGGAGCAGCCGCAGCTCCCCCAGGACTCTGGCCCGGCCCATGCGGCCCGAACATACTTGGAGCCCAGGGGTGCTGCACCAGTCCAGAGGAGATGGCTGATGTTTTAGACCTAGTGTGTTTTAGATGGCCTCAGATGCACCTCGACTACTGAGCTGCCAGATTTTTCATTTCTCTCTTTTGCAATGATTGTAAAAGCCTCATGTCATTTTTGAGAAATACACTCAGACCTTACACCACTCGTGTCTAGTCTGTTTGTCAAAGCCGAATCCCATGCACACCTGGCCAGAATCCATCGTCCCAAGGAACAAGGGACCCTGTAAGAAACCCCAGTCCGTGGCACAGGGCTTCGTGTAGTTAAAGACGATGCTGAGCTTCTGATTCTCCTGTCTCCACCTCCTGTGTGCCAGATCATAAGCATGGCCTCCATGCCCAGTTTTATGGGTGCTGAGGATTGGACCCAGGGCTTTGTGCATGGCAGGCAAGCACTCTTCCACATGAGCCACATCCTCAGTTCTGGAGTAAACCTTTGAAATAGTCAAGTTGTACTAGATGTAGTTTCAAACATGTTCCTGCATTTAAAATTTAAAATCGTGGGGCTGAAGTGTAGACTCCCTCCCCAAAGCCCGGACAGTAAACGCAGCACTGCCCACCTGTTGAACGGAACCTGTTACATTCAGAAGCTCCACCCCCATTGAGCAAGAAGGAAGTAACTGATTGGACTGTTACACTGACGTAGTTTGGGGGAAGGGTTTTGCCCCAGGTATTTTACTTGTTGCGGGAACAAAGGAGAAGTATTATTAAAATTCAAGATGACTGAGTGACCAGACCTCGTGTCGTCTAATGTTTTATTTTTCCCACGTGGGTACGGTATAGTATGGCTAGCCTATCTCTTCTATCTCTTTCAATCTCTTCCTATCTATTTATTACTCCTATTACCAGAAGAACCCTTTATTTTATTTACGTTGGCGCTGGCTGCCAATACTGAAGAGAAGGTTAAAAGTTCTTACTGCTCTTGCAGAGGACCAAGGTTCAATTCCCGGAACCCATGTGGCAGCTCTCACTACTGTCTGTAGCTCCAGATCTATGTGATCCACTGCTCTCTTATGGCTTCCATGGATAATAGGCACAAAAGTGGTGCACAGACATATATGAACATATATGTGTTACACATAATTTACACTCTTACACATAATTTAGAGAGATGTGTACCTTAATATCTCCAGATCGAAAGGGATTTTGTACATCTCGCGCCGAAATGGTGCTGTTCCCTCTCACCTGACCTGCAGTTACCACGCCTTTGGTGGTAACCATGGCAATGGTTTCATTAGAAGAGCTCCAGGTGAAGTTGCCACTACCGCCCTCTACCTGTGAAAAGCCACAGCCTAGGATGAACTCTTCCGGAAGGCAAGCAGAATTTAAGTAAAACATAAAACATAACTGCTGAAGTTGAGTTTATAAAAACAATAAAACTATGTAATGAACTATCTCTGCACATGCTAAGAAACCGTGAATCTGCAGGGAAGTAGGGAAGTGGGCAAGAGGAGCATTAAAGGGCCGCTAAGGGCTGGGGAGATGGCTCATCGGGTAAGAGCACTGGCTGCTCTTCCAGAGGTCCTGAGTTCAATTCCCAGCAACCACGTGGTGGCTCACAACCATCTGTAATGGGCTCTGACGCCCTCTTCTGGAGTGTGCGAAGATAGCTACAGTGTGCTGATATACATTAAATAAATAAATTAAAAAAAAAAAAAAGACAGCTAAGTAGCTGTTGTCCCTCAGATGGTCACAGGGCCATCAGGGCATCAGGAAAGATGGCAAAGAGACATAAAACTCACAAAGAAACAACAGATAGCAAAGATGGAAAGAACACCGAGTCTCCTATTTGGTGGCTCAGCAAACACTGAGCTGTACTAGTAAGTGGTGGCTAGGTAAAAGTTAACAATAAATCTGGGCCTGGAGACGTAGCTCAGCAGGTAGAGCTAAGACCTGGTTTCGATCCCCAGCACTGCCTAAACCTGGTCTGGCACTGCAGGCTGTAACCACCTCCCCACGCCCTACCCCCACACCTCCACCACCCCTACCACACCCCACACACACTCAGGAAATGCAGGCAGTAGAGTCAGAGGCTGCAGAGTGAGTTTAAGGCCAGCCTGGGCTACACATCCAAACTTTTTCAATAAAGCATGATTAGAGAAACTAATTAACTCTTAGAGAAACTGACTTATTTCTGTGTGAATTCACCATTAGCGGATGCCGTACCTGAACTGTGAACCGATTTGGTATTCCCAGGGGATGATAGGGAAATGCCAGAAAGCTGGGTTTAAGCTGAATGGGAAAGTATATCCTCACCTCTTGTTGGTGAGTGATTTGGTAGGTTTTTGGCTGGGAACTGTTTCTCTGCAGAGACAAGAAAAGACAGATCAAGCTAGAGTTCCTGAGACAATTTCATTGATACTGAAAACATAAGCAAAGTGAAGTATTCAACCATCTTCTACCTCTAAAAGAAAAAGAACTCGGTGTAGAGGCAGCTAGACAGCTCATGCAGGAGGGTCAGGAGTTCAAGGGCAGCTGAGGTTAGCTGCCTGTCTTTAAAAGAAAAAAAAGGTCAGAAACACTCAGAGTTGTTCTAGTTTGCTCTCTATTGCTGTGATAAACACCATAGCCAAAGACAACAGGGAGAGAAAAGGGTTTATTTCAGCTTACAGCTCACAGTCTATCATGAAGGGAGGTCAGGGGAGGAGCTCAAAGCAGGAACCTAGAGGTTCCAGAAGCTGATGCTGCTTACTGGCTTGCTCTCCATGGCTTGCTCAGCTTGCTTTCTTATGTAACCCAGGTCTACCTGCCCAAGGATGTCACCACCCATAGACTCATTAATCAGTCAAATGTGGGTTATGCACATATAAATACTAAATTAAAAATTTTAACAAAGACTCAGTTCTTGCCTCTGTTCATCAGCACTGGTGGCTATCAACAAGACTAACTCTAGTATCTCAGTTACACCCTTACACGGAAGGCTCTGTCTGTCTCTGGTACGAGGATCATCAAAAGGAAAAAAAAATCTGCAAAGATGCCGCCATCCACTTCCAGCAGTGGAAAAACAAGCTGAAGTGCAGGATGGAAGGTGGGAATGTGGGCCCTGGGCGGTGAGCTCAGCACTCAGGAGTCAGAGGCAGGAGGATTTTGAGTTCAAGGCCAGCCTGGGATACATGAAAAGACTCTGGTTTAGAAAAACAAACAAGCAAAAAGCTGGAAATAATGTCAAAGTTCAATGTCAGGGGCAGGACTAAATAAATCAGCATGTTAACCACTTGGAATTTTAGAATAAAAGATCCCTTGTGTGGGTCTGGAGGGCTGGTTGGCTCAGTGGTTAAAAGTCTGTAGTGCTCTTGCCGAGGCCCTAGGTACTTGTAGCTCTAGTCACAGGGCATCCAGTGTTTTCTTCCGGCCTCAGAGGTCACCTGCATACAGGCACACCCAATAATTTTTAAAATAATCTTTTTAAGTTCCTTTTGTGCACCTAATAACACAGAGAAATATACACATGAAACAGTTTCTTAAAGGAACCACAGTGGAAGGACAGTCTGTAGAGGCATGCAGTTCCAAGTGTGGGGAGAGAGAGAGGGAGGTGGCATGGCACAGCTGCTTTACATCAAGGCTGCCCGCCCTGCTGGGCTCCTAGGAAACAGGCAGGTTTAAGATTCCTACCTCCTGAAGGCTGGAGGTCAGGGTTGCATTTATCACCACAACTCCATCTTTCAGGGCTTTTACCACATGGTAAGATCCGTTTGAAGTACTCAGCTGCTCTTCAAAGTACTCCTTGGAAAACTGGAATGTGATCTTGAGATTCTGAAATCAGTCCAACGGCAACATAAAGTGGAAGGTGTGTTTTCCCCTCTAAATCCACTTAAATTCCAAACCACAGATAAGACTGTAGCTATGTATTTAAGGGATAAAGGTATAAGAACAGGGTTTGCGGTGTGTGCTGGAGAGATGGCTCAGTGATTTAGAGCACTTGTTCTTGTAGAGGACCCAATTCAGTTCTCAGCAGCCGCAGGGTGGTTCAGTCTGGCTCCAGATGATCCAACACCTCAAGTCTCTGAGGGCATCCACACTCACACACACAAACCCACATATACATAATTAAAAATAGAAAATAAGAGCCAGGCAGTGGTGGCACACACCTTCAGTCCCAGCATTTGGGAGGTAGAGGTAGGCAGATCTCTATGAGTTTGAGGCCAATCTGGTCTACAGAGCAAATTTCAGGACAGCCAGGGCTACAGAGAAATTTTGCCTCAAAAAACCACAAAAAAGCAAAAAAACAAACAAACAGGAACCAGGAGAAATGGCATAGTCCTTGGCTCTTCCGGAGGCCATGGATTCAGAGGATCCCATGCCCTTTTCTGGCTCTACTGAGTATCAGGCATACATATATACAGGAAAATCACTTATACACACAAAACTAAAAAATATATATATTTAAGCCAGGAGGTGATAGCACATGCCTTTAATCCCAGCACTTGGGAGGCAGAGGTAGGCCGATAAATCTCTGAACTCAAAGTCAGTCTGGTCTACAGAGTGAGTTCTAGGACAAGGCTACACGGAGAGACCCTGTCTAGCAAAACAAAAAACAAAAAAACAACAAAAAAATTTTTTTAAACTTTCAGATTAATTAGCTAATTTAAAGAAGAAGAAAAAACAAAACTTTTCCCTTATGGAAATTTTAAGTTGGAAGAGATGTGATTTTAAAATGGTATTCATTTTTGGAAAGATTCATTCATGTCAGGGACAAAAACAGTTGAGTTTTTTGTTTGATTGGTTTTTTTTGTTTGTTTGTTTGTTTTCCAGACAGGGTTTCTCTGTGTAGCCCTGGCTGTCCTGGAACTCACTCTGTAGACCAGGCTGGCCTCAAACTCAAAAATACACCTGCCTCTGCCTCCCAAGTGCTGGGATTAAAGGCGTGTGCCACCACTGCCTGGCTGACAAAAACAGTTGAAACTCCTACATTTAGGACAGCCAATGCCATTCCATTAGGAAATCTAGCTCCTAACTCTAAACCCTAGCTGTCCTGGGCAGGGGCACATTTCCCACCTGACACTGTACTGCCGTGTCACTCTCATGGCCACAGAACTGTGGAGAGCAAGCATCTCTGCGACAGACGGTGAGTGCGCAGGAATGCAGGGTGAGGCTTGTCTCCAGATGTTACTGGGCTCTTCAACTCCTTCCTGTAGTTCTGATCATGCTATGACTTCCAGCTTAGTGTTCTCCAAGGGCAGCACTAGTTAACAGTAATAACTAATAACTCACCTACATTTACAAACGCCAAGATTGGGAACAAAGGAAAAAAGAAGGCTTTCTGCCACACAGCCAGCCAGCCCACTCCAGGACCTGTTCACAGTGGACAGAAGACAGAGGGCTGCAGTGTGGCTCAGTTGGGAGACTACTTATCTGGCATGCTTGAGGCCCTTGATTGGATCCCTGGAACCACATAAAACTGGACCTGGGGCATACACATCTGTAATCCTAGCACTTGCTCAAGTGGAGGCAGGAAGATCAGAAGTTCAAAGCCATTGTCTGCTACACAGCTATAAAAGTCCAGCATGGGCTACATGAGATCCTGTCTCAAACAGTGAAAAAAACACCGAAGAAAAACAAAGAAGCAACTCACGTCAGAAATGTAGACCCTTGTGCTGCTCTTGTCAAACACTTCCACTGTGATGATGTACACCTGCCCCACCTCCAGACTCCATCGGCCTCCAGGATGGATGGTGAAGCCTGCAAGAAGCAGGAGAGTGGGAGAGGCCTGCATCCTCCTGCGCTAGCAACATTAAACTTAAAAAGCTGCTTGGCTGCTAAGAACTGAACTGGGTCTTCTACAAGAGATCAAGCGCTCCTAATCCCGGAGCCACCTCTCCAGCACACACCACAAACCCTGTTCTTATGTCTTCACCCCTTAAATGCATAGCTACAGCTGGTGGACGGAGCTGGCTCTCAGAATAGATCTTACTTCTCTCCCAAAAGCTGCGTGATTATTTAGGATTCCAAAATGTTTGGTTTAATTTAGTTATATTAAGTGTAAAAAATATGGCATATATGTATTTTGTACTGCCTAAGGACATTGACTTTTTTTTCTGGAATAATGTCTTTTTTTTCTAACTCAAAGACTTTATTATATAAATTATGTTATTGATCCATAATGTTGGTTTTGTTTTTGTTTTTAGGTTTTGAGATGAGGTCTCATTGACTTTCCCTGATGATTTTGTTTGTTTGTTTGTTTAACTTGTTTTTAAACATTTATTCTGCTGGGCAGCAGGCTTCCCTACAGACCGCTATATTTTCTCAATTGAGGTTCCCTCGTCTCAAATGACTCTAGCTTGTGTGAGATGACAAAATAAAACCTAACAAGGTCAACATAGAATCTGCCTTTCACATATACTCACAGACTCAACTGATTAAAAATACTTGGGGAGCCGGATACACGCCTTTAATCCCAGCACTTGGGAGGCAGAGGCAGGCGGACTTCTGAGTTTGAGGCCAGCCTAGTCTACAGAGTGAGTTCCAAGACAGCCAGGGCTACACAGAGAAACCCTGTCTCAAAAAAAAAAAAAAAAAAACAAAAATCAAAAAAAAAAACCAAAAAAACAAACACACAAAAAGAAAGAAAGAAAGGAGGAAAAGAAGAAAGGAAGGAAGGAAGGAAGAAAGAAAGGAAGAAGGAGAGAAAGAAAGGAAGGAATGATGCAACTTGTCAAGGTAGGAGGTGTAGCCTTAGTGGAAGAAGTGTGTCTCTGCAGGCCCAGTCTACCCTCTCACCCAGCCCAACTCCCCCTCCCTCTCTCTGCTGTCTGCAGATCTGAATGTAGAACTCTCAGTCTCTTCTTTTGCCATGTCTGAGTGTGTGTGCTACCATGTTTCCTGTCACAATGATAGTGCACTAAACCTCAGAACTGTAATTAGCTGTGTTTTGTTATAAGAGTTGCAGAGGTCATGGTATCTTTTCACAGCAGTAAAGCACTGACAGGACATTTTGAATGCCAGTACTCAGGAGTCAAGTCAAGTGGATCTCTGTGAGTTCAAGGCCAGCCTGGTCTACATAGCACTTCTATACCAGCCTGGGATGCATAGTGAGACCCTCTCTCAAAACAATGACAGCAATAACCCCCACTTCGTTTTCAGTGTTATATAAGCATACAGTGTTCTTTTATTGTAGTTCCCCCATCATCCTCTCTATGCACCTCTTCTTTCCTCCCAAAGCTTTCTTTTCTCTAACAAGTTTTCTTATTTTTGTGCCGCGTGCCCGGCGTGCGTGTGTGTGTTTGTGTGTGTGTGTGTGTGCGGTGCATGTGTGCATGTGTGCGTGTGTGCGTGTGTGCGTGTGTACCTGCTCCTTGTGCTACGAGGAGGACAGCTCAGGCTTTACGAGTGCTGACTTCCCTTACCAAGGACCTGAGCTGAGTTCCCAGATCTATACTGACTAGAAGTCTGTATTCACTTCTAACCATCTCCAGGGAGTCTGACACCCTAATATGGTGTTCAGGGGCACCAGACATGCACGTAGTGCACACACACAAACTTAACAACATGCACACACACACACATACAATTAAGGTTGCTTGCATAAGCATGGGTGCAGGGCTACTTACTCATCTGAGCAAGGGCAGCTTACAAGTGCTATACCACCAAGGGACGTGACCAGAACCATTAAGCAGCTATGGTCCTTCAGGGAGGGATGGGCTCTCCTGAGCACTGCCCCCTTCCCTAATGGAACATTAATAAAGCTAGGCTTTTGTTGAGGGTGAGGTAATGGGTAGACGAGGGGTGGGTCTCAAATCCATAATATGGTCCAGGCAGACCTCAAATTGGCAATGCTCCTGCCTCAGTCTTCCAAATGCTGGGATTACAAGTGTGTGCCACTATTCTCAGCACCACAATCTGTTTTTTAAGATATCTTGCTTTTTGTTGTTGTTTTGTTTTCTTTTAGTTTTTCTGTGTTTTTTGTTTTTTAGGGGTTTCTCTCTATAGCCCTGGCTGTGCTGGAACTCACTCTGTAACCTAGGTTGGCCCCCAACTCAGAAATCCGCCTGCCTCTGCCTCCCAAATGCTGAGACTAAAGGTCTACCACCAACTCCTGGTTATGTTTCACTCTTACAAACAACGATCAAGATGCATCATGTCTTAGTTACTTTCCTATTGTGATAAACACAGTGACCAAGTGTGGTGATTTGAATGAGCTGCCCCCCCCAATAAATTTCAGGTATTTCTTGCCTTCCTCCCCCAGTTAGTAGCTGTTTGGGAAGGACTAATGTGTATAGCCTTATTGAAAGAAATATGGCAATGAGGGCAAGCTTAAGGAGCTTTCAGGAGCCTTCCACTTCCCCAGTATGCTCTCTGTTTCCTGTTTGAGGATACAGATGTGAATGCCAGCTGCCATGACCCCTGTCATGATAATGATGGATCTCTATCCCTTTGGAAATGTAAGCCCCAAATAAACCTTCCGTCTATAAGTTGTCTTAGTCATGGTGTCTTATCACAGTAACAGAGAAGTGACACACTAAAGTGGGGCCTGGCTGTGCAGGCCTTTGAGTGTGCCAGCACTCAAGGAAGCAGAAGCAGGTGATCTCTGTGCACAGAGGGAGTTCCAGCACAGCCATGGCTACAAAGAAACAAAACAATAAACAAAAGAGAGAGAAGGGGAGAGATGGAGAAGGAGGGGAGGAAGGGAAGAAGGAGACCAAAGTCAGGTTGAATTCAGTTTAGAAATGAATGCTGAGATTTTGGCATCCCTTTTCTGTTTAATGCATTCATTTTAAGAATTCATTTATGTTTAATACATTCATTTAAATATTCAACTTTCTGAAAGCCATTAGCTACTTACCTAAAAATCCAGGTTCTACAACATATATGGTAGAGTTTGGGAGTCCAGACACAGAGCGCATATGAACATCTTAATTTTTGCTTAAAGAAATTATCTGAGCTGGTATTCGGCTCAGTATTAGTACAGAAAGATAAGCCTCTGAAGAAAAACATAATAATAAATGTATAAACAAACCCACACATTAAAAAGTCTGTCTTTTTATTTTCTTTGAAAAGCCAAAACTTAAGCATGAACACTTCTAAGAAAAGTCTGAGGCAGGCCCAGACAACGGCTCAATCAGTAACATGTGGTTTCCACCAAGCCTGCCGACCTACAGTTGATCCCCAGGACCCGAATGGTAGGAAGAGAAAGCTGACTTCCACAGGTTGTCATCTGAACTCTATATACACATATACACATAAATAAATGTAATAAAAAAGGGGGTGGGGGGGCTGGAGAGATGGCTCAGCAGTTAAGAACACCAACAGCTCTTCCAGAGGTCCTGAATTCAATTCCCAGCAACCACATGGTGGTTCACAACCATCTGTAATGGGATCCAATGGCCTCTTCTGGTGTGTTTAAAGACAGCTACAGTGTACTAACATACATGAAATAAATAAATAAATCTTAAAATAAACAAACAAACAAACAAACAAAAACAGGGGTCAGAGAGGGAGGTGCTCAGCCCCTAAGAGCACTGGCTGTTCTAGAGGACCTGGGTTCAGTTCCCAGCACCTACATGGCTCACAGCCTTCTGTACTCCAGTCCCAAGGGTCCTGACACCCTCTTCTGGCCTCTTCAGGCACTGGACACATACATGGTGCACAGACACCCATGCAGACAAAACACCCAAATACACAGAATTTCAAATTTGAGGAAAATGAAATGGAAAGCAGATCATGTTCTGTGGTTTTCAATTTCATTTAGCTACAGAACTATTTCTTCAAAAAAAAAAAAAAAATCCACACAGAGTAGCTCAATATGGAATGCAGGAAAGAACTGTTTTCTGCCTGAATCTAAATCTAATTGAGATTCCCACTGAGTCAGGAAGAAGAAGGCAGAGACATTTGCCTGAAAATAGAAACTGTGGTGGGGTTGGAAAGCTGGGCAACACCTGCCACACAGCAGCATGCCAGCGCGCTGCAGCTTCATACTCACTGTCATGCTGCAGCAAACCTTCACACCAGTTGTTTTTCTCTCTGCTGTCAAAAATCCTTGTAGGGACTAGAGATGGCTCCATAGATTAGAGCATTTCCTGCCCTTGCAGGGGACCCAGGTTTGATCCCCAATTCCCACACAGTGACTTAAAACCATCTGTAACTCCAATACTAGCAAATCCAATGTCCTTTTTTGGACTCCTCAGGTATCAGGTACACAACTTGATACACACACATACACACATACACACATACACACACACACAAAAACACACACAGACGCAGACAAAACATTCATACATATAATAAAATAAAATAAATACATATAATTTTTAAAAATATTCCTAGCTTACTTAGCTATGCCAATAGTTAAATACAATTACTTTCTGGAAGAAACACAGGTTTGTCCCAATATCAGAAGAATGATTTCTCTCAAAAATAAATGACTTCTAAATCTCTTTTGGTAGAGAGCTTTCCCAGCATGCACTCTGCCTGGTTCCATGCCCAGCACTGTGAAAGACACAGGGTGAAGACATGGGAGTCAGTTCAAAGTCTGCAGAGCAAGTTTGAAGGAAGCCTAGAATACAGGAGGCCCAGCCAAAAAAATTAACCAATAAATAATAGAATATATAAAAATAAATAAAATGGCAAGTAAAAGTTAGAAAGGATTGATGAAGCTCAGCTATAAACTGTTCTTATAGAGATCTTGTGTTCAGTCTTCAGCACTGAGGAGAAAAAAACAGTCTTTTAGGTATATTTAAGTAGGTCTAGTAAAACAGGCTTAATTCTAGCATTCAGGAAGTTGATGTAGGAGTATCTTAAGCTCTTGGATAGCCTGGGCTACTCAGTGAGTTCTAGGCCAGCCTGGGTTACACAGCAAAACATTGTTTCAAAACAAACAAAGATAAAATAAGAAAAGAAAATTTCTCATGTCTTCGAATGATATACAAGTATGTATATTATATTGTAATATATTACATTATATTATATACATATGTGATTGGCATACTAATGGGTAACTGCTTTTACCTGTTCAAATCTAAGACTGTTCAGACCACTGCCCCGACTAGGTTAGTTTTGATACGTAAGTGAATATAGTAGTAAAATATAAGCAGTAGAGTGAAATTCACAAACATAAATTCCCTTCATTTTATGGGTGAAGAAACATCAGAATGGCTTCTACACAAAACCATTCCTGCTACCAGAATGACACGCATGGCCTCTGACTCATAGTCCCCTGGTCTGCTCCATTTTACTTCCCATCAGCAAACTCTGCTCTGTTCTCCTACAGCTCCAACTTCCTTCTCTTAAACTTACAGTCATTTGTAAGTTTCTGTTAAGTTCTCTTGCGATACAGATCAACTGTTGGATGGCTTGCCCAGCAAGATGAAACTCAAATCCATTCCCAGCACCACACAAACCCAAAGTATGGTATACATCCGCACCTGGGAGATAGCTGTGGAGGGTCCAAAGCTCAAGGATATCATCTGCTAAACCATGAGTTTGAGGTCAGCCTGGGCTACATGAGACTTGTCTCAAAAAATAGTTTTCTTTGTGTCTCCCTCTAATTTCTACTTGCTTTTCTTTCTTTCTTTTCAAAACTGAGCTATTTTTTTTTTCCTTAGGGGACGGGCAGATCACATACCTAGGCATCCCGCAAAGTAGGCGGGTCGCCTTAGATGGTAACCTTTACCCGCTCAAAAATTCATCTCACATAAGCAGTGAGGACTCGGGTGTCACCCCGAATCGTTATTTTCCTTACTCATAAGTTTAAGGCATTAAAACTGAGCTATTTTTATTGGCGTTACCCAGACTTCCTACTACTAAAGTCTTTTATTTTAAATAATTTATGTTATATGTTATATAGATGCCAGTATGTATAGCATGTTGTCTTAGTTAGGCTTTCCATTGCTGTGAAGAGACACCATGACCAAGGCAACTCCTATAAAGGACAACATTTAATTGGGGCTGGCTTACTAATTCTGAGGGTCAGCCCATTATCATCAAGGCAGGAAGCACTGCAGAATCCAGGCAGGCGTGGTATGGGAGGAGCTGAGAGTTCTACATCTGGTTCCAAAGGCAAACAGGAGAAGACTGTCTCACAGGCAGTTAGGAGGGTCTCAAAGCCCACCTCCATAGTGACACACTTTCTCCAACAAGTGGCACCTCCTAATAGTGCCACTTCCTGGGCTGACCATATTCAAACCACCACATATGTCTTTGCATCATGTAAGTGCACAGTGCCTGAGAAGGCCAGAAGAGATAGTTGGATCACCTGAAACTGGAGTTACAGCTACCATGTGGACATGGGAAACAAATCTCTGTCCTCCAGTATTCTTACCCACTAAGCCATCCCTCTAGCTCTGGCACCACAGTAGTCTTTCAGGCTTTTTTAGATTGGTTAGGGATTTTGGTATACAAAAAAAAAAAAAAAAAATTACCAAGAATTCTACTAGGGAATAAGGGACCCACCTGACACACAGATGGTGCCCAGTAAACAAACATTCAGTGAATTAAGATTCTTCTGTAGGTATGACATCCTAGACTCTTTAAAATGACCAAAAGCTAGGTGTGGTAGCACATGCATGTAATCCTAGTATTAAAAAGGATGAGACAGGAGAATTGCTTTCAGTATAATGCTATCCTCATAGTAAGAGGGCTACATAGTAAAATCATGTCTCAAAAGAAGAAAATAGGGTGTGTGTACATATGTGTGAGAGATAGATAGATAGATAGATAGATAGATAGATAGATAGATAGATAGATAGAAAGAGAGAAAGAATGTGTGGTGTGCATGTACCCTCAGAGGCTAGAAGAGGATAGATCCCCTGGAGCTGGAATTGCACGTAAGCCACCTGACCTGGGTGCTGAATTCAGGTCATCTGGACAAGCAGCAAGTGTTGTTAACTACTGAGCTATTTCTCCAACCCTGCGATCACTCTTTTTTTTTTTTTTTTTAAGATTTAATTATTTATTTTATGAGTACACTGTAGCTGTCTTCAGACACACCAGAAGAGAGCATCAGATCCCATTACAGATGGTTGTGAGCCACCATGTGGTTGCTGGGAATTGAACTCAGGACCTCTAGAAGTGCTCTTGACCACTGAGCCATCTCTGCAGCCCTCCCCCCACCCACAACACTCTTTTTTTTAAAAAAGATTTATTTTATTTATTTTGTGCGTATGAGTACATGTAGCTGTACAGATGGCCGTGAGCCATCATGTGGCTGCTGGGAACTGAACGCAGGACCTCTCCTCACTCAGGCCCCGCTCGCTCCAGCCCTGCTGTTCACTCCAGTCACACACACTCTTAATAAGGTCTTTTACCAAGAAGCATGCTTAGTGTGCTAGAGAGACTCAGACTGGCCACTAAACTTGAACAAAAGGATACTTTTGTGGACAAAGACGAGGTTAGTTTGGCCCAGATGGACAGCAGTCACCATGGCTGTTCTCTCATCCAACAGAGCCACTGTTCCAGAAGTGAGTCCACCATGGGTAAGTTTGTGGTCTTGCAATTCTAATGTGTAATGTTCCAAGGGAAATTTTACCTCTGTAAGACATGAAATGCAGACATGTAAGACAGGTAACAGCAGCAGGCCCTCCAGGGATGGGGTGTCCCAGTGCACTGTATGAGGAAGACAGGACATTACACAGAGATCAATGGCAGGCTCTGGATCTAATGCCTGGTTTCCAATGATGGATCTGCACAGACCCTGGAGAGAAGGGATGCTGCGATCTAACCACTGACTTATATACTTAAAAAACAAACAAACAAACAAACAAACAGTGAGCTGCTGAGGTGCTGCTGCACCCCTGTAATCCCAGCAGAGGCAGAGGCAGAGGCAGAGGCACAGAGGCAGAAGGGCAGAGACAGAGAGGCAGAGAGGCAGAGGGGCAGAGGGGCAGAGGCAAAGAGCCAGACGCAGAGGCAGAGGCAGAGAGGCAGAGAGGCAGAAGCAGAGAGGCAGAGAGGTAGAGACAGAGAGGCAGAGGGCAGAGGCAGAGGCAGAGAGGCAGAGAGGCAGAGAGGCAGAGAGGCAGAGAGG
>NW_022196898.1:39033317-39059429 GCF_008632895.1 Mastomys coucha | reverse complement strand
AGGCAGAGAGGCAGAGGCAGAGAGGCAGAGAGGCAGAGAGGCAGAGGCAGAGGCAGAGAGGCAGAGAGACAGAGAGGCAGAGGGGCAGAGGCAAAGAGGCAGAGGCAGAGGCAGAGAGGCAGAGGCAGAGAGGCAGAGGGGCAGAGGTCATCCAAGACTCTCTGATAAATACTTTTCACTTGCCCCATCATCTGGAAATTCTGGGCTGTTATCTTAATAGTGAATGTAGAGGCTAATCGTCATTAGCTGAGTGAAATATGTCAATAAGCTCTTCAAGATATGCAAACTTTGAGTACTTAGAGGTATTTTATAACAAGATCAGAAAGACAAAGAAATAGTTTTTGCTGGTGGTTGGTGCTCCACTGCCTCCTCTACTAACACAACAGAGGATTTAAGGAGGGTGGGTCATGGCAAAAACTAAACCATCTTACCTGTCATTCTTCCCTGAACCATTTTTGCCACTCTGTATTTAATATAAGCTCCGACTAAGAGATATGTATCATGCGATGGTATAAGAAATATGTTCTCCAGAACAAGCAGGCGGATCAAGGCTGCAGCCACTTTCTAAAAGAGGAAGGAAAGAAAATGAGGCATAAAGCATCAAAGCTCCTTCCTTATTCAAAGCTTACTTTTGTTGTTGTTATTGGGTTTTTTGATTGTTTGTTTGTTTGTTTTTGAGACAAGGTTTCTCTGTGTAGCCTGACTGTCCTGGAACTCGATCTGTAGACCAAACTGGTCTGGAACTCACAGAGATCCAACTGCCTCTGCCTCCCAAGTGCTGGGACTAAAGGCGCCACCATGCCCAGCCAAAGCTAACTTTTTTTTTTTTTCGAGACAGGGTTTCTCTGGGTAGCCGTGGCTGTCCTGGAACTCACTCTGTAGACCAGGCTGGCTTCGAACTCAGAAATCTGCCTATCTCTGCCTCCCAAGTGCTAGGATCAAAGGCATGCGCCACCACCGCCCGGCCAAAGCTAACTTTTAATAAGCTAAAAAATTCGTTTTTCTGCCAGGTCCAGCATGGCCTTGGCAGGGGCAGAATGACATGGTTCCTGACCCTGGGACAGGGGCACTGTCCCACTAAGAAATCTCATCAGTCCACTTTTTGTAAGTTTAAAAAATATATAATAGGGGCTGGAGAGATGGCTCAGTGGTTAAGAGCACCGACTGCTCTTCCAAAGGGCCCGGGGTTCAATTCCCAGGACCCACATGGCAACTTATAACTCTCTGTAACTTCAAGATCTGACACCCTCAAAGACATATATGAAGGAAGAACACTGATGCACATAAAGATAGATAGATAGATAGATAGATAGATAGATAGATAGATAGATAGATGGATGGATAAAAATCATTTCCTAATATTCACAAATTATTTTGGGTAAACTGAAAGTAGTCATGAAACTGAGATCCACTTTGTCAATCAAAGGCTGCTCTCCAGCTGCCCTCCTCCCCCCAACCCCTCACCCCCGTCTCCAGCTCCAGCTCTGTCTGTGTCTCTGTCTCTCCTTCTCTCTCTTTTCTTCCCTTCCTTTCTTCTACTCTCTCCCCAGCTGATAGGCCTTGCTGTACAGGTTAGAGCAAACAGGTGGCAAATATGAAAGCAAGCCACCTTTTCTCTTTCCTTTCCTTTCCTTCCTTCAAGAGTTTAAGATTCATTTTAGTTTTTCAACGTGTATGTCTGTGAACCATGTGTATGGCCTGTTTCTTTCAGAGGCCAGAAGAAGGAGCTGGATCCCCTGAGAATGAGACTGTGAGCTGCCATGTGGGTGCTGGGAATCGAACCTGAGCCCTTTGAAAGAGAAGCTAGTGCTTATAACTACTAAGCCATCTCTCCAGTCCTGACTCTTACTAAACTAACCCATCATCATCAGGTTATTGGGTTGTCTCAAAAAATAAGGTAGGTGGCCCAACCCACATACAGATAGACAGAGTGACTCCACCATACTGCCCTCTGAGCTTCACATGCACACCATAGATTGCAGCATTTTCTCTGTCCAATCACATTAGAACAGTGACAGGCCTGTGATTGGACAGGAATAGAGAGGTGGAGCTAGAGAGGAAGAACAGAGTCAGACGAGTGGGACGAGTCAGACCCCATGTGGTTATAACCAGGCTAAGGTTTTACAATGCTAAATTAATTGGGTCAAAATATGGTCTTTATTATATTTTGTTCTGAAATTATTGTATTGGCATCTTTTAAATTGTGATCTTATTATTATATAAACCTGATTCGATAGTAAAGCTTTAAAAGTCATGAATTACCTACCGGGTACTAGGCGCTAGCTAGATGAGTGATTGTGGGGGTGTGTAAGGCGTTGCATGTGAGTGAGATATTGTTGTTAGCTGGGAGAAGTTAACAAGAGCCTGCTGAACCATGGTGATGCTGGACGGTACCAGTTCAAGAATGTGGCACAGTGGGAAAGAGAGTTTGCGGGGTGGAATCATTTTTTTAATAATTCCCACAACAATAGATGAATGCAGCTAGTAAATAAATAAATGTATTTTAAAATGTTTAAAACAGCCAGGCGATGGTAGTGCACGCCTTTAATTCCAGCACCTGGGAGGCAGAGGGAGGCAGATTTCTGAGTTCGAGGACAGCCTGGTCTACAGAGTGAGTTCCAGGACAGCCATGGCTACACAGAGAAGCCCTGTCTCGAAAAACTATTTTTAAAAAAAGGGAGGGGATGTTTAAAACAGGGCTGGAGAGATGTCTCAGTGGTTAAGAGCACTGACTGCTCTTCCAGAGGTCCTGAGTTCAATTCCTAGCAACCACATGATGGCTCACAACCACCAGTAATCCAGTAATGGGATCTGATACCCTCTACTGATGTGTCTGAAGACATCTACAGTGTACTCATATACATTAAATAAATAAATCTTTTTAAAAAAATATTTAAAGCAGAATTAAAAAAAAAAAATGAAGTTAGGACTGGAGAGATGGCTCAGCAGTTAAGAGCACCAACTGCTCTTCCGAAGATCCTGAGTTCAAATCCCAGCAACCACATGGTGGCTCACAACCATCCATAATGAGATTTGATGCCCTCTTCTGAAGACAGCTATAATGTACTTACACATAATAGATAAATAAATCTTTAAAAAAAAAAAAGAAGTTAAAGGTAGTTGGTAGCAAATCAAATGCAGGTGAGACAGGCAAAGGCTGAGGTTTCTGAAAGATCCACACCCTGTGTTCCCAGTCCTTCCCACAGGTCTGAAGCTTTCACTTGTCCTCGTTTATGCAAGACAGAGCATCTACAAAGAGTCTACAGAGCATACATACATTTATTTTGTGGGTTTTGTTTTAGATAGGTTCTTACCATGTAGCCCAGACTTCAAATTTGCTATGTAGGCAACTATGTTTTTTTTTTTTTTTTCCTAGACAGGGTTTCTCTGTGTAGTCCTGGCTGTCCTGGAACTCACTCCGTACACCAGGCTGGCCTCGAACTCAGAAATCCACCTTGCCCTGCCTCCTGAAAGCTGGGATTAAAAGCGTGTGGCATTACCACAGGCATGAAATGACTTTTTCAAGTAAATGATCAACTATTTGCTCAAATAATAGCATTAACGTTAGAGGCCTCAACTATATTCCCCATTGTAAGAGCTCAGAAGGCTGTTTCTAGTACAGACTGCTTACCTTGTAGAAAGGCTCATAAATCCGGACTTTTACAACAGCAGCCCCAGTTCTCATCCCAGATACTAAAATCACATCTCCTTGTCTCTCCTCTTTTTCCATCTCAATTATATAGTCAGGGGGAGAATACTCAGCTTCCGAGTATTTCAGAATCCTAGAGAAGCAAAGGAAGATTTGTCTCTAGTGGATTAACAGTCTTCTAAACTTTAGCCTCTATAAAGCCCATGCGCGTACACACAGCTCCAAAATACCTTTGCTTGCTTGTGAGCTTTCTGAAACAGTGCCTTAGAGAACCCAGGCTGGGCTCTAACTTGAACTTGCTAATATAGCAGAAGCTCACTCTGAATCCCCCTGCTTCAGTCCCACCCTGATCCCCACTTCTAGAATTCTGTGCCACTGAGCCTGGACTGAGGGTTTTTCTGGTTCTCTGTCTCTTTCTCCCCTTTCCTTCCTCCCTCCCTCCCTCCCTCCCTCCCTCCTACCCTTTCTTTCTTTCTCTCTCTCTCTTTCTTTCTTTCCTTCTTTCTTTCTTTCTTTCTTTCTTTCTTTCTTTCTTTCTTTCTTTCTTCCTCTTTGTTTCATTTGTCTGTCTTGTTTGTTTCTTGAGGTAGTATTTCTCTGCATAGCACTGGTAGTCCTGAAACTCACTTTGTAGATCAGGCTGGACCCCAACAATTGCCTGCCTCTGCCTTCTGAGTGCTAGAATTAATGGCATGTGCCACCACCATCAGCCATGGATTGAGTTTTTTAATTTCTGATTTCCAGAAGATCTAGCTTAGGATCAGTTTAGGTTGTCTGTTATCTGTTCTTTGGTACTGAAAACAGAATCCTTTTGTTGTTTTTATTTTATTTAAAGACAGTCCCACTGTATAACCCTGGGTGGTCTGGAACTCATTATATAAATCAAATTAGTTTTGAACTCACAGAGATCAGCTTACTCCTGCCTCCTGAACACTGGAATTAAAGGTGTTTAATCCACATACCTGGCTAATTATCTTATTCTAATTCAGCATGAGCAGACAGCCTGACCTCACAGATTCTCCAACAGAGGCTCTTATTAACTCTTATGAAGGTTTCAACATTTATCTCCTCTGTACTTTTAACAAAGGCATTTGCCATAGTGAATGTATCTATTTTTTTAAAAAATCCAAAAAAAAAAAAAAATTCCAGACAGTAGGATTATCAAGACGCACACAGAGGGCTGCTGTCCATTATGTCACCCAAGGACACAATCTTGGGTTTATGCTTTACCTAATTTTGCTAGACAGCTCTTCTCTTGATGATTCATTGTCCTGGGCAATACTCCACTCAAACACCATGCCCGCCAAAGTACTGAATGTGTTTCCTGTAGAGCAAGCCAACAGCAAGCAGGATAGAATCATACATTCCAAAACATCCAGGTTGCTTCAAAAAGAAAAGAAACTAACTAGAAAATCAGTTTAGGTATTTTTCTGCAACAAATAATAGCACTTTTTAAAATTAACTAAAACACACAGATGAGAATGATCCTTACCCCAGATCATGCCGCTCCCAACAGGTTTTTTCTTTTTTGGTTTGTTTGTTTGTTTGTTTGTTTGTTTGTTTTTGATGACCAGGCTGACCTTGAACTCAAGAGATCCACCTGGCCTCTGCTTCTTGAGTGTTGGGATTAATGCCATGTACTACCATTGTCCAACTTCAAAAGGCTTTCTACAGTAAAAAGGACCCACATGGAACAGGCTTTGTCAACTACAATGTGGACCCACTGCCGGCTGGCAAAGGTTCCATACAGTCTCCCTGTGCACTTCACTCAGAAGCCATCTAATAGATACCTCATGGTTGACAGACATACTTAACCCTATCTCCTTCAGCACACATTGTCATGACACTAGATTCTAAAACTGTTACTTTTTCAACTCTTAAAAACTAGCCCAGTAGTCTTGGGCCCCTGAGGTCACTCCATGAGTACAGATGCTCACGGTGCAAGCCTGGACACCTGAGCTCCATCTCACAAAGATGGAAGGGAGGCTGCTCTCTGACCTCCATATGCATGCCAGGGCAGGTACACGTGCACACACAGACAGCACAAGAGGAAACTTTCAAAACCTGTTTACTAAGTAATTTACAAATAAAGTAGTAATTGCTGTGTGTAATATACTTCACAGCAGTAGTATAGTACATCTAAAGTCACCCTCAAGAAAGACTTAATAACTTGGCAGCAGTGGTGCACACCTTCAATCCCAGCACTCTGGAGGCAGAAGCAGGCCTATCTCTGTGAGTTCAAGTCCAGCCTGGTCTACAGAGCAAGTTCCAGGACAGCCAGACTTATACAGAAAAACTCTGTGTTGAAATACCAGAGGGGCTGGAGAGATGGCTCAGAGGTTAAGAGCACTAACTGCTCTTCCAGAGGTCCTGAGTTCAATCCAGCAACCACATGGTGGCTCACAACCATGTGTAATGGGATCAGATGCCCTCTTCTGCTGGGTCTGAAGACAGCTATAGTGAACCCAAATAAATAAATTAATTAATCTAAAAAAAGAAAAAAAGAAAAAAGAAATACCAGGGGAAAAAAGAAATAAAGGAAGAAAAAAAAGAAGAGAAAAGAAAAGACTTAAAATTATTACACTTCTGTATATATTTACTTTAGATTTTTAATTTATTTTATGTGTGTATTTCATCTGCATTGTATCTAAGTGTATCTATGTGTGAAGTGCCACGGGAGGCCAGAAGAGAGCATAAAGCCCTGGCACTGAGTTATAGATGGTTGTGAGCCACCATATGGGTGCTGGGAGGAACCTGGCTCAGCATTCCTCCAGCCAAACTACAGCTGCTTTTAATCACCCTGGCAGACAGGAAGTAGACTGATCACAGCATAGCTAAGGGACTGGGTTGTGGCTCAGTGAAAGAATATGGACTGTTGAGGATGCAGGAGACTCTGGGTTCAATCCCCTGTACCCACGCCAAAACCATGAAAGACAAAAGCAGGGCTGGAGAGATGGCTTGGTGCACCTGTTGCTCTTGCTGAGAACCTGAGTTCATTTTGGTCCTCAGCATCCACATGATAGTTCACAATTATCTCTAACTCCTGGAGACCCACCCCCTTCTGACCACAAGCACAAGGCATACATGTGGTGCATATATGCAAATACCCATGCATATAAAGTAAAATCAATAAATCTAAAAACAAAAACCATAACAAGAGCATATCCTTAATTAAATTAAATTAATATCCCTATTGGTTGACCTAGGGACCAGGAATAGAAGCTTGGTGGCAGAATTTCAATACTTAGAGAAAGCAGTGGTGGTACTTGGCACTCAGGAAGCAGAGGTGGGCTGATCTCTGTGAGTTTGAGGCTCACCTGGTTTACAAGGTGAGTTCTAGGACAGCCAGAGCCCTGCCTCAAACAAACAAACAAACAAACAAACAAACAAAAAGTCATTGCTGGTAAGATGGCTGGTAAGATGGCTGGAAGTCTGAGTTTGAGCCTGCACACATAGTAGAAGGAGAGGACTGGCTTCCACAAGTTAGACAGGGACTTCTACATGTACTGGGGGATATACAGGCCCCGCCCACACATACTAATTTCTTTCAAAGTCCAGAAATAACAAGAGATAATTGCAGTAGGCTTTGTTTTTGTGTGTTTGTTTGTTTGTTTTTTGCAAGAAGGCAGCTAATACAGAGAGGTCCAGAAACCTTGGAATAAAAATTTTCCCATTCCCTGGGAAGCATGCTGGGCTCATCAGAGGGAGCCACTGACAATGGCCTTTAGTTAGTGACGGCCCTGAGTTAGGGAGGGTGAGTCAGGAGCTGAGTCAGCCCCGGGAAAACCTAACTGGAGGAGATCACTAGGCCAGAACTGAGCTGGTCTCTGGAACTCCTCAGGGTCTCATCAAATATAGAAAAGCTAACATAACAGCCAACCAAAAATGTACTAATGTCAGTCTGCTTTGCCCCTACCAACCACATCAGAGGTTATCTGATCCTTCTGGAAAGTTCCCCCAGCCCTTTATAAGGTGGCCTGCAAGCCCCTCGAGTCATCACCATTTTGATGAATGGTTGACCCCTGTATCTGGGAATTTCTGCAGAATAAACGCTCTTTGCCTTCGCATACCATTGGAGTCTGGGGGCTTCCTTCCTCGATTCTTGGCCCCTAACAATACACTGAACTATATTCTGCACTGCCAGCCTGCTCCGTATGTGAGCCCCAGATGAGAAGAACACAAGTCACATTTACAGTCTGTTACTATCAAACAGTTCCTATTTCTGAACGCTCAAGATGAAGCAGAAGTACTCTATTTCAGGCACTCCTTATTCAAGTCGCCTCCAGCCCCTTACCTTTAGAATCCAGGGCCCTCACCATAAGCTCCAGGGGTGCGTCGTCCACATACAGCTCACGGGTTCGAGATACAATTTCAATGTTGTCTATCACATCAACCTTAACATCACAGCGTAGCTCATGGTCGGTCACTGCAATAGATCAAAAAGTTGCCTACTTAAGTAAATGGGCACTAATCTACTAAATGTCACAAATATTCAAGAGTTTAGAGGTTATTAAAAAAAAAAAAAGTCTGCAACCAGAGCTATGTAGAGAGACTCAATCTCAGAAGAAAAAAAAAAAAAAAAGAGGAACCTCTGCTTCCTGAGATGGCTCTAACTTCATATAGTGCCTACGAAGGCACTGGATCCCTGGATCTAGGGTTATGGGTGGTTGTGACCTGCCATGTGGGAAAAAGAGTCCTCTGAAAGAACAGCTAGTGCTCACAGGGTTTCTCTGTGTAGCCCTGGCTGTCCTGGAACTCACTCTATAGACCAGGCAGGCCTCAAACTCAGAAATCCACCTGCCTCTGCCTCCCAAGTGCTGGGATTAAAGGCGTGCGCCACCACTGCCAGGCGATGACAATTCTTGTAGGCCAAGTTCCTAACCAATCCAAAAATGCCTGGAAGACTAAGCTGGTAGTAAACACCTGTAACCCTGGCATCATAGAGGCCAAGGCAGGAAGAAAGTCTGCTGCTAGTTGAGCCAGCCTGGACTACTGTAAAGAAAGACCCTGTCTCATACCACACACACACACACACACACACACTAAACAAAACCTAGAGCTGTGTTGTTACTTTCGAAGGATTTACTTTAATCCTTGTTGTTTTAAGTGTCAATATTTTTTATCTTTTATAAAATGAGAGTCATAGGCATTTTTTTCCAAATTATTTATTTAGGAAAGAAAAATGGTGGCAGCTATATGGAAATTTTACTAATGGGCTTCTAACCTGTGTGTGGATGTCAGAGGACAAGTTGAAAGAGTAGATTCTTTCCTTTCCTCATGTGGATGCCAGAGACCAAGCTCAAGCTGTCAGGCTTGGCAAAAAGCACCTTTACTCACTGAGCCATCTGGGTTGGGTTTCTTGTTTGTTTGTTTGTCTTAGACTCCGATTTATTGTTTTGTTTTTAGTTGCTTTGTTTTCTTAAAACAGGGCTTTGGGCTGGAGAGACGGCTCAGTGGTTAAGAGCACCGACTGCTCTTCCAAAGGTCCTGAGTTCATATCCCAGCAACCACATGGTGGTTCACAACCATCAGTAATGAGATCTGATGCCCTCTTCTGGAGCGTCTGAAGACAGCTACAGTGTACTTACATATAATAAATAAATAAATCTTTAAAAAAAAAAACAAAAACAAAAAACAAAAAACAGGGCTTCACTGTGTTGCTCTGGCCGGCTGGGAACTCAAGCAGATCCTATGTGTGGTGTTAGGTCTTTGAGACAGTCTTGCTACGGAGTCCAGGGTGACAGTCCTCTTGCTTCTACATCCTGAGTAATGGGACTGCAGGCCTGTGATGTCATACCTAGTAACATATTTTTATTTCAGGAGCAGTATCTTTCTTTTCACAAGAGACATTGAGAACTGAATTTCACCCCAGCACCCAGGGAAATAGAAGCAGGCAGACTTGGTAATATACTAAGGCCCCAATGCAAAAATGTTTGAATTAGTCAGCCTAAAAGTACTTTTTTTGAGTTTTTTTGAGGGGGGCCTGTTTTTGTTTCTTTTTTGAGACAGGATTTCTCTGTATAGCCCTGGCTGTCCTGGAACTCACTCTGTAGACCAGGCTGCCCTCGAACTCAGAAATCTGCCTGCCTCCAACTCCTGAGTGCTAGGATGAAAGGCATGCACTACCAATGTCTGGCTTCTGAAACTGCTTTTAAAAATGTTTTATGTACATATGTGTTTACCTGTGTATCATGTGTATGCACTGTTCAGTACAGAAGCTGGCAAAGATCTCATGGAGTTACAGAAGGTTTGGAAACACCCTGTGGGTGCTAGACATTGAATCATGGTCCTCTGAAAGAGCAGCCAGTGCTTTAGCCTCCAAGTCATCTCCCCAGTCCCTGAAACTGTTTTTTTTTTTTATGTATATTAGGGTTGAAATCAGACAATTTCTCTCTCTCTCTCTCTCTCTCTCTCTCTCTCTCTCTCCCTCTCCCTCTTTCTCTCTCTCTTTCTCTCTCTCTCTGTCTCTCTCTCTCTCTGTATGTGTGTGTGTGTGTGTGTGTGTGTGTGTGTGTCTGTGTATGTGTGTGTGCATGTACATACATGCCATGGCAGGCATGTGGATGTTAGTTGACAATTTTTTGGCTCGATTCACTCTTTCCACCTTTACATAGGTTCTAGAGATCAAACTTGGGTCATTAGGCTTAGTGACAAGTGCCTTTACCTACCGAGCTATCTCACCAACCCACATCTTTCTTTATGAAACCAAAATTTACAAAAAAAAACAAAGGAAAGAAGTCTAGATTAGAATGAGCCCACGTTAGAGTTAAAACTATGACTATGAGTTCATATGTATATGTATATATGCAGCTAGACACATACAGAATTAAATGTAGAGATGTGTGTAGACAGACTGGCATGTTTCTTTCTTAGCTCTTTCTGCTAATAGAAACTAGGACACTCCCTTAGCAACAAGCACTCTAGTATCTAGATCTTGCTTTCTAAATATAACTCTAGAGCTCAAAAGCAAGAAGTACTGTACTGGGGACATAGCTTAGTTGGTGGAGTGTTTTTGACAACCATAGAGGAAGTGTTGGGCTTGAACCTCGGAATTACGTAAACATAGGAGGGTAGTGCATATTTGTAATCCCAGGACTACTGGAGGCAGAGGCAAAAGGATCAGGTTTTTTTGGTTTTTTTTGAGACAAGGTTTCTCTGTGTAGCCCTGGCTGTCCTGGAATTCACTCTGTAGACCAGGCTGGCCTCGAACTCAGAAATCTGCCTGCCTCTGCCTCCCAAAGTGCTAGGATTAAAGGCATGTGCCACCACTGCGCGGCAGATCAGAAGTTTAAAATTATGCTTACCTATATAGTGAATCAGAGGCCAGACTAAGTTACATGAGATCTTATCTTAAAAAACAAAAAACAAACAAAAAAAAAATCCCAAAACCTGGGCAGTGGTGGCCACCCTGGTCTACAGAGTGAGTTCCAGGACAGCCAGGGCTATACAGAGGAACCTTGTCTCAAAAACAAAACAAAACAAAACAAACAAACAAAAAGTAAGGGAGTACTGTAGAAAATGCCAAAAATAAGGGCCTATCCAATGGACACAGGAGCCAACCTGAAGGATACCATAAATAGAAGATATGAATTACCAAACTCTTCTATTTTTCTTTCTATTGCTCGGACAAGCACCAAGATCAAAAGCAATTAAAGGGCAGAAAAAACTTTTTTCCAACTTATAGTCTACAGTCAATCATTGAGAGCAGTCCAAGGAGGAACTCAAGTAGAAATTTGAACCAGAAGTCATGGAAAGTCATGAAATTTTGCCTGTTGGCTCACTTGTAGGCTCATATACAGGCCAGTACCATTTGCCTAGGGAATGGTGACACCCACAGTGGTCTAGACACTCATTCATCAATTAACAACCCAGACAATCCCCCACAGTCAAGACAATCTAATATAGGCAATTTTCCAACTGAGATTCCCTCCTCATGTGACTCTAGGATGTATCAAGTTGAGAGTTAAAACTACCTAGGACACACAGAATTGGATTATAACTTCTGTCCTGAAATAGCAGAGTCCTGTAAAGGGATTTTAATCAAGTAACATGGCTACTCTGGCTGGAATACAGACATGCCCTTAGTACTAACTTTTTTTTTAGATCTATTTATTTGTTTTATGTAAGTACCCTGTTAATGTCAGAAGACACACCAGCAGAGGGTGGTGGGTTTCATTAAAGATGGTTGTGAGCCACCATGTGGTTGCTGGGAATTAAACTCAAGACTTCTGGAAGATTAGTCAGTTTTCTTAACTGGTGAGCCATCTCTCCAGCCCCCTAGTACACACTTTTAATCCCAAACAATGAAGGTAATAAAGTTAGTTTGAAGAAGGAAGCACCCCATATTTAAAAATGATGTCTAATTGAGAGGCAGACAAAAAGACAAATCAGAGGAAGATTTAACAGAATGAATCAGAGATAGGATATGCCACAAGCACAGAGAGGAAAGAGAAATTACTTAAGAGGAGGCAGTTTTTACCAGGAAAGGTATCAGAGACAGAGAATAAACTAGGCACAGGTGAAGATAGAATGAGACAGAGAATGAAAAGGAGCCAGAAGCTTAGAACAGACTGCTAGAGTTTGAGGTCAAGCAGAGCAATTCAGTCAGAAGTGAGAGATGCCAGTTTGAATCAGTCATCTGGGAGAGGAGTTTGAGCCAGAACAGCTGAGTTGAATCAGCCAGCCAGAATTCAGAAAGAGCTAAAATGAGTAAGCGTGTTCAGTAGCAAGTCTCAGAAGCTGAAAACATTTTAGCTCTAGATTAGATTAAAACAAAGCTTCCAGGACTAGCCCTAAGTCAGCAGACAGAGGCAGTGAGCCTCTGAGACAATTACATCAGGCAAATTAGTTATTTTTACCAAGTCCCTACTGATATAAACAACTGAGTAAGTTATTCAGTGGGAAGACATTATTTGTAAGATGTAAGATGTCGTTCTTTCACAATACGAGTTACTAAATAGAGACGAAATGAGGAAAAGAGAAGATACTCATGTGAACACCATAGCAGTAGGATGCATGGAAGTCAAGTGTGGCGATACACACCTGCAATCCCATCATTTGGGAGAGAGAAGTAGAAGGTTTGCTACAAGTTCCAGGTTGGTCTGGGCTACATGGTGAGATTACCCTGTTTCAAAAACAGACCAACCAATTAAACAAACAAGTCCATCTATAGCAGTGGTTCTCAACCCTCCTAAGGCTGCCTTTAATATAGTTCCTCATATTGTGGTGACCCTCAACCAGAAAATTGTTTTCTTTGCTACTTCATACCTGTAATTTTGATACTGTTTTTAACTGTAATGTAAATATCTGTGTTTTCTAGTGGTCTTAGGAGACACCTGTGAAAGAGTCATTCAACCACAAAGGGATGACAACCCACAGGGTGAAAAGCCACCGATCTAGAGATGCCTCAGCAGTTAAGAACAGTTGCTGCTCTTGCAGACAACCCAGACTCAGTTTCCAGGACCCACATGGTGACTCATAAATATTTGTAATTAAAGTTCAAGGGATCCAATGCCCTCATCTACCCTTCACAGACACCATGGGTGAATGTGGTATTCTTACACACATGCAGGCAAAACACTCATACACACTTAGCTATTTTTCTTTTTTTTAAAGATGTTTTTATTTTATGTATGTGAGCACACTGCTGCTCTCTCTTCAGACACACCAGAAGAGGGTGTCAGATCCCATTACAGATGGTTGTGAGCCACCATGTGGTTGCTGGGAATTGAACTCAGAACCTCTGGAAGAGCAGTCAGTGCTCTTAACCACTGAGCCATCTCTCCAGCCCCTTAGTTATTTTTGTATTGTTATAACAACACTATGACTGAGGCAACTGAGGCAACTTATAAAATAAACAAACGAACAAAAAATAACCCGAAGTTTTTTTTGTTGTTGTTGTTTTGTTTTTTAGAGACAGGGTTTCTCTGTATAGCCCTGGCTGTCCTGGAACTCACTCTGTAGACCAGGCTGGCCTCGAACTCAGAAATCCATCTGCCTTTGCCTCCCAAGTGCTGGGATTAAAGGCATGCGCCACCACTGCCCAGTTTTAACAATGCATGCCTTGCCAGGCTGTGGTGGCACACGCTTTTAATTCCAGCACTTGGAAGGCAGAGGCAAAAACGTCTTTGTGAGTTTGAGCCCAGCCTGACCTACACAGGGAGTTCTAGGCTAGCCATGGCTACACAGTGAGACCCTGTCTCAAAAATAAAAATTAAAAGAGCAAAAATACAAAAGCCACATGAACACAATGAGCACAATTAGAACCTGTACCTGTGAGGAGTAAAAGCAGGGGCTCCAAACCTGAGCACCTCAGTTCAGTTCTGGGGACCCTCACGGTGGGGACAAGAGCCAACTCCTAAACGTTGTCCTCTAACCCCCACATGAGTACACACTACCTCTCCACACACTAATAAATGTAATGACAAAAAGTGTTTTTTAGGTTAAGCGTGGTGGTACAGGTCTTTAATCCCAGTAGCTGAGAGGCAGAGCAGGTGGATTTCTATAAGTTTGGGAGAAAGCTGGTCTACTTTAAATGAGACCCTGTCTCAGAAATAATCACTCAAAACAAAATAATGAATAGGACAGCAAAATTATGGCATTAAAATTTGAAGGTATATTTTGTGTATGTGTGTGTGTGTGTGTGTGTGTGTGTGTGTGTGCACAGTGCATATGTGGAGGGATTTGGTACTTTCCTGTGTGTGTGTGTGTGTATGCACGCGCAGGTGCATATGTGGAGGGATTTGGTTCTTTCCTGTGTGTGTGTGTATGCACACACAGGTGCATATGTGGAGGGATTTGGTTTTTTCCTGTGTGTGTGTGTATGCACGCACAGGTGCATATGTCACAGTGCATATGTGGAGGAATTTGGTTCTTTCCTGTGTGTGTGAGTGTATGCACGCACAGGTGCATATGTGGAAGGATTTGGTTCTTTCCTTCTACCTCAGATTGTCAGGCCTGGCAGCAAGCCCTTTAGCCCACTGAGCCATCTCACTGGTCTACAGAATTATAATTTATATCAGAATTTTTTTATAAAGTTCTTAACCCTTGAAGCTAAAACTGTTTGTGTTAATCATTTATACAAGACATTATCTGACTCCAAAGTGTTATGTCATCTTTGCTTTTAACATACCTATTTCTTTTCAGGCATGATAATGCAAATCTTTCATCTCAGCACACAGAAGGGTAATGCATGAGCATTTCTGTGAGTTCAAGACCAGCCTGGGTTAAATAGTGTATACCAGTACTAGGAAAACCCTGTCTCAAAATTGCAAATAAATGCCTGGTCATGGTGATACACACCTTTAATCCTAACACTCCAGAGGGAGAGGCCAGCCTGGTCTACATAGTGAATTCTAGGAAAGGCGTGGCTACATAGTGAGACCCTGTGTCAAGGAACAACAGCCACAGAAACCAATGAGTCAAATCCCATAACATACCCACTTCCCGAGCAAGAATGATGCTGCTGAGACGTATCGGTTGGGTGGATTCAGCAACAAGAACAGCCCTTTGGGAGCAAGAGGTGCCATTTTCATATAGAGGCTGAATGGTAACTGCATCATGATGAGTGGAATGCCTGCCAAGACAACCTGGTTTAGAGCATGAAATAAATACACAGGTCCCCCAACACAGGCAAGAAGTCTATAGTTCTCCCATGAGGCTGATGACACTCTATAGAACCACTGTTAGAAGACACAAGAATTAAAACCAGAGATTGATGAGAACCGTTTCCCAGTGATCCCTTGTGCAAAGATCTAAAACGTTATTCTTCTCATGATGTTTAAAACAGGACTCACAAGATAGACCCCGACCCTAACGAGGAAACTCTGGAGGCCTTGGCTGCTGCACTCAAACTGACAAAAGGAGACATCAGGATTTAGTTCTTCAAGAAAAGGCCTGAGACGGAGCTCAAGCAGTTGTCTAAGGCCCCCAGATCGAAGCTGAACCAAGAGTTAGGGTGGAAGTACATGTTGAATTCTCCCAAAGGAATCAGTGTAACAAACTACTTGTACAAGACTTGGGAAATGTACATTTACCACTTGATACCAAGAGGGACCACCAGACAGAACCCCAAGGAGACCTCCCAAAATGACCCTGGACTCCCCAAAACTTTGGAAGCCTTGAAGAGTCTCACACTCTCTTCTGTGTACCAAAGCAGACAGTGCATGTCACAGGATTCCTGATTCCCTACTGTAGGCTCTTTTTGTTAAAGTTTTTTCAATTTTCTTGTTGAGGTAGAGGCTGTTGGGTTTTATGTCTATCGATGGTACAATAATAATAAACTTAGCTATTTCCAATAAATAAATAAATTAAATAAATAAATAAATAAAATAGGGCTCACGCCAGGCAGTGGTGGCTTACACCTTGAATTCTACTGCTTTGTGGGCAGAGGCAGGCAGATCTCTGAATTCAAGGCCAGCCTGGTCTATGGTGCAAATTCCAGGACAACCAGGGATACACTGAGAAACCCCGTCTCAAGAAAAAAAAAAAAATGGCTGAAGAGATGGCTCAGTAGTTAAGAGCACTGCCTGTTCTTCCAGAGGACCTAAGTTCAATTCCCAGCAACCACATGGTGGCTCACAACCATCTGTAATAGGATCTGATGCCCTCTTCTGGTGTGTCTGAAGACAGCAACAGTATACACACACATATAAAATAATCTTTTAAAAAAAAAAAAGAAGAAAAAAATAGAGTGTGGGAAAATAGCATTGTGGCTGTGTTTGCAGCAAGACAAAGCATACTCTTACCTTGAAAAATAATTTCCTACAAACCTAGAAATTGAGCTGTTATCTAAAATCAAGAGTTGCCTACATTCTGAGACCGTCAGACAAAATAATCATCAGCATACAAAATACAAAATACTCATTAGCATCTTGGACGGATGGAAAGCTCTCAATACTAGAACAAATCCTGAATGATGACCATCACTCTGGACTGGCCACAAGACTAAGTCCCTTATACGTCATAAGTGTTGAAGTTCTTGTACTCTGGGATAAAAACCTCAGTGCTTCTCATAGAAGGTAGGAAAGGGGCTAGAGATGTAGTTCCTAAGTAGAGGGCTGGCTAGCATGTGCAAAGCCCTACTCTAACCCTCCAATGTGCAAAGTCACAGTATGGGGAAATCTCTTTCACTTAGAATAAATGTTCTGGCCGGGCGGTGGTGGTGCACACCTTTAATCCCAGCACTTGGGAGGCAGAGGCAGGTGGATTTCTGAGTTCGAGGCCAACCTGGTCTACATAGTGAGTTCCAGGACAGCCAGGGCTGCACAGAGAAACAGAGAAACCCTGACTCGAGAAACCAAAAAAAAAAAAAAAAAAAAAAAAAAAAAAAAAAAGAAAAAATGTTCTGGTATCTAAGGGCCTCCTTTGGTTAAACTCCCTTACAATTGAGGTAACCACGTCACCCGCCACTGAGTTTTCTTATACTCCGGAAGTTTATAGGTCGTTATCCCAGAGCAGACTACCTATCTTCCCACTTCCACTGAATCGAATCCCCTTGTACAGGGGAAGGGGGCTCTCATATCACAGGCAAGATCTCCATGCAAGATGAATAGTGTCTTATTATTACTTGGTGGTTGTTGTCAGGGTCTCCTTACGTGACTCTCGCTTCACCCGATTCTGGTTCCATCATAAATTCTTCAATCTGGGGGAAATGAATGCTGGCAGTGTCTGTCTGACACAGGGCTTGCCTATGCCAACAGTTGTGTCTCAACAAGGAGGCGGACTCCCATCCTAGTTTAGGGTATTTTTTTGTTTTGTTTTGTTTCCTTAAAGAGCCTCACAACTTAGGGTATATCCCACCCAAGGATCCCACATACAGGCCCCTCCACACTGAGGGACCACATCCTGTAACCCTTTTCCACTTCACGTGGGGGCGAGATCTCTGCAACCGGCTCACCAGATGTAGCAGCCCCGCTGAGCCTCTAGCAGGAAGGGGACCCGGCCTGGCTCCCGGCTGAAGGGTAGTAACACTTGAGGCACATTGAGTTTGTTGGCCAGGGTCCCAATAAAAAACAGGAAGAAGTGGTGTGGAGTCAAGGAGAAAAGGAGCCCGAAGCTTAGGCGTCGAGGAGCCCCAAAAGCAATCATGGCGACCGCCTGGTCTCAGTTTCCCACTCAACTACAGGTGGCCAGCACCAACACCAACCAATCCGCAGCCACAACGTCAGCGGGGCCGCCTTTCTTGCTAGGAATTGTGGGTATTTTTTAAGTGCGCCAAAAACCTACTTTATAGAAATTTCGAGCAAGAGACCCAAAGAGTCACTTCGGTAAATATTCGAAGGTGGATTTTACTAGCAAAGAGCCAGACAGAAAGGTCTAAAAACCCAGAGCTTCCCATCTCAACTCCTCACATTATTGTCTATTGTTTGACTCTATTTTTATTTTTTAATAAAATAGGACAGAGAGACTAGGGCAAAACTCATGGCTCGTGTGTACAAAGGTCTGAGTTCAACTCCCCAATATTAAATACAAGAAACAAGTTATTTAATTTTAAAAATTGAAGTAATTTCCAGCCAGGGTGTGATGGCTCACACCTTTTATCCCAGCACTTGGGAGGCAGAGATAGGCAAGCTCTGAGTTTGACGTCAGCCTAGTCTACAGAGCTGAGTTTCAGAACAGCCACGGCTGTTACACACAGAAACCCAGTCTCAAAAGATAAACGTAATTTCCAGTCAGCATTAGTCTAGTTTCTAAATGGAAAAAGTTCCAATCTCTAACATAAACAGCTGGCCTTTGTCAAGGCCAGTATGGTATTTTCACTGGGAATCAAATTTATGCCCTACTTCAAGGCCACAGTGCAGGAAATGCCAGACTCCAGCCAGCTTCAGAAGCAACTTGAAATGCCACTGTCTCAAACAACCTGAGTCAGCAAAATACTCTCTGGGAGCCTTTGTTCTCTAGTGGGATGGGCTCTTACACAACCATAATCTCATCATCAAGAGACTGAGGCAGGGGGATCGAGAAGCATAGTCTAAAAAATAAAACCCTTTTCATTCAGTTCACTGGTGTCCAGTGAAGTGCTTGTCACCCACATCAAAACAGGGCGTAGGGTGTCTCTCATCCCAGGGCATTGGGGAGGCAAAGACAGCTTGAGTCTCAGCCAGTCCCGCTGAATCTGTGAACACTAAAAGTGAGACACGTGAGACACCCCCTTCTCCCCCCCCCCTCCCAAGCCTCAAGAAAGAGAGAAAAACGACTGAGGAAGACACCTGATGTTGGCCTCTGGCTACCATGAAATCCCTTCCCCACACAGAGCATAAACAAACTTAAAAACCCTATTTTCTCCAAGTAGAATATTCAGGAGTGTGAGCAATCTTACGTCTTAAGACGTAAACCCATGGAGTTTATACAGTTGTAACGAATGTGTTCTTCAGTCTGTTAGATCATGTGATGTCTTCACCTTGCCTCCATTCTATAAGTGATGGCATTTAAAGATTTAAACCTGACATACTTCCACCCTTCCTTTAACATTTGGGAGTGCATGCGACTACACATGTTGGTACCTGCATGCCACAGCGTGAAGTATAGCCATCAGAAGCTGAGCAGCAAGAGTCAGTCCTTTTACTGTGTAGACCCTGAGGACCAAACTCAGGTTATGCTTGGCTGGCAGGTGCTTTGAACCACTGAGTCATCTCCCTGGCTCCCTGCGATTAGAGGCTATTTCACTTTATAATCCAGGCTGATCTGGAATTTATTATGCAGCTCAGAATGGCTTCAACTTTGTAGTAGTCCCATCTTTGCCTTGATCGTGCCACCCTTGCTGGAATTACAGCAATCAGCCTTCATGTCTGACACACCCAGAAATTTAGGTGCTGGGGATGGTGGTGTACACTTTAATCCCAGCACTCAGTATGAAAAGGCAAGCTGTTCTGAGTTCTAGGCCAGCTGGGTCTCTGTAGTGAGTTCCAAGACAGCCAGGACTATATGGGAAAACCCTGTCTCAAAAAAAACCCAGTAATGTTTATAAAAAGAGAAAATTTTTTTTGTTTTGTTTTTTTGTTTTTTTGGAGACAGGGTTTCTCTGTATAGCCCTGGCTGTCCTGGAACTCACTCTGTAGACCAGGCTGGCCTTGAACTCAGAAATCCACCTGCCTCTGCCTCCCAAGTGCTGGAATTAAAGGCGTGCGCCACCACTGCCTGGCAAAGAGAAATATTTTTAAGCTACTTATGGGGGCTGGAGAGATGGCTCAGTGGTTAAGAGCACTGACTACTCTTCCAGAGGTCCTGAGTTCAATTTCCGACAACCACATAGTGGCTTACAACCATCTGTAATGGGGATCCAGTGCCCTCTTCTGGTGTGTCTGAAGACAGCTACAGTATACTCACATACATGAAATAAATCTTTAAAATAATAATTTAAAAAATAAAACTACACATGGTAGCGTGTCTCTTTAATTCCAGAACTTGAAAAGCAAACAAACCCTAGTTTACATTAAATATGAGGCTAGCCAGAGCTATGTACTGAAACTATCTCAAAACAGAAAACGAAAGTAAGTGTTTGTGTAGAAAAGAGGCCAACCCTATATGCTTTCCTCAAATGCTAACTTTTTTTGGGGGGAGGGGAGTGGGGGGTTCAAGACAGGGTTTCTGTGTATAGCCCTGGCTGTCCTGGAACTCACTCTGTAGATCAGGCTGGCTTTGAACTCGGAGATCCCCCTGCCTCTGCCTCCCAAGTGCTGGGATTCAAATGCTAACTTTAAAAAAAAAATTAAATTCATTTTTGCACCAAGTGTGGAGGTACACACCTTTAATCCTAGCACTTGGGAAGCAGCAGAGGTGAGTAGAGCTCTTTTGTATTTGAGGCCAGCTTGTCTATATAGTGGAAGTTCTAGGATAGCCTGGCCTATATAGAGAAACCCTGTCTCATTTAAAAAAAAAAAAAAATTCTAATGCATCTGTGTGTGAGCTTTCATAAGTGCAGAAGCCCTCAGATCCCCTGGAACTGGAATTATCGGTAGCAAAGCCAGCGCTCTCCCCAGCAGAAGCAGGTGTTCCCAATCCCCGAGGAACCTCTCCAGCACTCCATAATTTTGGAAGACAGGTCTCTCTTTGTAGTCACAGTCCCGGACAATCCTGAAACTCACTACACAAACCAGGCTGGCCTCAAGACTCGAGACATCAGCTTTGCCTTTGCGTCCAGAGTGCTTGGACTTGAGGTGTGTGATGCCATGTCTAACCATTTGAGGGTCTGAAGTGAAGCTGAAGCTTATTGAGTGGGCTAACTGGCTGGCAAGTAAGCCCCAGGGATGCTCCTGTCTAGTCTAGTGGGCTGGGACAACAGATGGCGTGCTTTGCTTAGTCTTCATATGGGCGCTGGAGACCTAAGTGAAGTCCTTGTGCTTGGGGAATCACTTTACCAAGGGTACAACCTCCTAAACTTCCACAGCCAGATTCTGAACCCATGTTATTTTTTTCTGTGTGCTCTATGTTTAATCTGTCTGCTGTCTACCACAAAGACTGTCAACAACGTCTGTATAGCCCTGTGGAGAAAGTGCACTTCATTTAATAAAGTCAAGTAGGTCTGATTGTGGAGGGACTGGTTCTTTATTTCAAAATGTCACTTGTCAATATTCAGTATCAAAACAGTTGCACTATGGGGTTCTCTTTCTCCGGTTGGAGGAGAGTACAAACAAGCCAGGAATCTGCAGGGTGCCCACCTAACAGGCCGAGAAGAAACCACCTGAACATGGCAATTGGGTGGGGACACTTGAAAGATTAGCACACCACTAGCCCACAGGCTAAAAAGAATTCTCACAGCCAATGGGTTGGCCAAGGTAACCCAACCCCCCAAAAACAAAGTTTCAAATAATATAAAATTTAAAAAGATTTTTTTTTTTTACATAAGCTATTCAAGATTTCTCCAGCACTGACTGATGCAAAGCACAATGAGATGGCACTTTAGAGACAGCAGCTTCAGGAAAGGGCAATGAGATGACTTTCATGTGGCTAAATCAGTGGCACAAACATAATTTTCCTTCTCTGTCTCCCTTGGGGGCAGGTGAACACTAAGAGGTCCCCACAACACTAAGGGGCAGCATGATCCACTTTTGAGCAGTTAGGAAAGGGCTAGAGCTGAGACAAGTTTGGGCTCAGGGCTGGGGCTGAATGGGAGGTAGCACGCTTGCCTAACATGCATGAGGCCCTGGGAGGTGGGGCTGTCTCAGACATCTCACCATCTTATTTGGTCACATAATGGAAAAAGTAAAATATAAAAAATAAGTGTAAAGTTGTTTAAAGATATCAAAGCTGAAAACCTTCACAGCCCGGAACAGTTTTTTTTTTGTTTTTGGCTAACTTCTTAGAATCCCCCTGTTGTCTGGCTAAGACTTGGTGCAGAGCACTGAGGTCTCCCACCGTGGAGCCTGCCTGGGCATTCCTGTGTCTCTCCTCCACGGTGAGACAGTATCCGTTAGGCTAAAATGTGCTGCTCCAAGCGGCAGAAGTGCTTGGAATGTTAAAAATGGTTGTAAGACAAAAAGCAATCACAATGTGCATATCACAACTGTGTTGAAGACACTGCGTTGTGCTCACTTTCCCTTAAACATTGTTCCCAAAGGTGTTCAGCCCTTCCAGCTGGAACTCTGGGAAGAGGCTGACACAGTTTTGTGAAAAAGACATGAAGGGTAGAGGGGGTGGCAGGAAGGAAAGCAGCCTTCAGTTAAAAAGATCAGCCCTCAGTTTCAAGGTCAGCTTCAGGGAGGCCGGCCTCAGGCGGAATCAGGGTCAGAGGGAGGAGCGGCCGCAGGGCAAGGATGGGGGAAGGTCTACATCTCGTTCAGGTCCAGCAGGGTCTGGTCCAGCATCCTTTGTGTACAGAGATGCTCCTCTTTGGTGCACTTCAGCTTATCTAGTGGGAATAAAGAAGAGAAGTTACACGAAGTTCCAAGTTCTCCCCATTCTGAGACTGGCTCCAGTTCAAGGAAGGTACAGAAGGCAGCTACTACACCCCTGGGTTCTGTGGGGTCTTTGGCTTGCCTATTGAAGCCAAAGAGTTTCTCTCCTGCCTGGGGGAGGGAGCTGGGCTTATCTGCCATTTCCTCTCCCTCCCACAGGCAACCAAAAGGCATTCAGCTTTCAGTCCCAAAAGGATCCGGCTGAATGCACCAGGCACCCACTCACTCTTTGGGTCTGTCCACAGGTCAATACCTATTAGAAATGCCACAGTAGAGTATGACCACTGCAGACAAGGACAAAGATCAGAATCTCAAGTAAAGGGCACAGGATCCTCTTACAGTAGGTACTTTCTTCAAAGTGGAGAGGACAGGAGTCCTCAGGCTTAAGTCAAGAAGAATACTACCCAGACACGTTCTTATAAGTAAAGCCCCACTGAGATTTTAGCAGAGTTATCAACAGAGCTGACTGGGACAGTGACTTACAACTAAACACAAAAGCAGTAAGAAAGAAAACTATCAGGAAGAAAGCCAGTGGTGGGACACCAAGCATTAACCTGCTTAGCAAGTAAACCACAGAGCTTCACGGAAGGGAAGAAAACGCGCAAGTCAGGCCCATTTTCATACCACACACCCTTCTTGCCCATCCCTGTTTCCACCCAGTCAGAAGAGCCCATCCCTGGGCCTGCAGATGAAGCAGTTACAACATCTTATCCATCAGTGTCTTTATTGTTAGAAAATATCCATGCAGGAGAGCAAACCCTACAGTCAGTGCACAGGTGAGGGGGCTGCAGCTAATGGCTCCCAAGTTCCATCACCCACAAGCTCTTCTAGAATAGAAATGGCCACTGCAGCTTGATGGGGGCTGCCAGGAAATCAACGGCAGTCTAGCTGCCCTCATTAAAAAGCAACCTGCTTAGGGCGAACAGTAACGTTTTAAAAGGCAATCAGCTTTTTGCTGGGTCCAGGTCAGTGGTGTGTGGGTTTACTGGGCATCAGGGAGCCCTGCCCGTCAGTCACAAAGACCATGCAGCGTTAGCTTCAGCTCATTAGAAAGCAGGCGGTTTCGCTCAAGTTGGCTGTAGAGACGCTCTGCAGCAGCAACAGAGAAAGGGAAAGAGGAAAGGAGAACAGGAGGAGAGAGAGAAAAGGGGAGGTTAGTAGAAGGCAGAGGCAAACATCTTTCACCTAACTGCTCTATGTAACATGCACCATTCGGCAGGAGAGTGTGTACAAGGACTCAGGGCAGGAAGGGTAAGCCAGTTAGTTGGTGGAAAGACCAACAAGGGATACAGTAAGAATTTCAGCTGTAGGACCATTCTGAATGTGAAAACACACTTCCTTCACAGCATCTGTGCCTGGGCTGGACCATCACATGGTAGATACAGTGCACTTAGAAAGAGGCATTCAGGCACGAGGGCTTGGAAAACCCAAAGGGAACACTATGCATACCTATCTCACCCACTCGACCTTTACTTTCCTACTTCATACGGAGTGTAGTATAACGAAGACACCCTAAAGTCCTCCCCAGTTCATGTTCAGGGTCCCCTTTTATATAGGAAACTCAACCTATTCAAGTCAGCAATATACACAGCACTTAAAGGCTATAAGCTAATTATGACTTCTATGGGATTTAGAGCACTGAATGCTCTTCTAGAGGACCTGGTTTCAATTCCCAGCACCCACATGGCACCTCATAACTACCTGCTATAACTACGGTCCAGGGAATCAATGCCTTCTTCAGGCACCAGGCATGCATGCGATGTACAAACAAACAGTCAAAAAGAAAAAAACCCCATAAAATAATAAAATATAATTGATTTAAATAACATTATATTGTCTCCTTGCCAAAGGTGGTCAAAGATTCCAATTCAGGCCAGTGAGATGCAGGGGAAGCTAGGCTTATGACAAAGTTTTAGATTTCTCTCTTGCTTTGAATGTATGATATTCAGTACTATGTATTTCAATCTTAAGGAAACCTAAGACACTCTAGTATTCATAGGTTATAACTATTCATCAGTGGCTAGACTTGTTAGGTATAAAAATAATTCCATGCTACCAAGCCTTTTTTTTCTTACAACCTAAAACATTATTTAAGTGTACATTTAATCAGTGCTCGAGTCCACTGCCTTTATCTAGGCTTTCTACTTAGAGCACATCTTAAGAGGAAATGAAGTATGAAGATTTTAGATTCTTCCTAGACCCCAGTGAGATAAGATCATGCTCTGTTGCACTGACTCATTTCAAACTTGATGCTGCAGCTATAGCCTCCAAAAATAACTGGGATTATAGGTATGTACCACTCTACCCAGCTGTAGGTAATCCTAAACCCAGAGATACAGGAAAGCTAAATTACTCTTGGTCCACTCGACTATCAGTCTCTAAAGGTTTCTGTTTGCTTGCTTGTTTTCCCACTATGATAGGGTCTCACTATATAGCTCTGGAACTCACTTTAGATCAAGCTGGGCTCCAATTCAGAGCTGCCTCCCCACTGCTGGGATTAATGGTGCACACCACCACTAGATGCTCTTCTACAAGACCTAGTTCAATTCCTAGTTTAAATTCAAATTCAACTTCCTATGTTTTAGAGCTTGTTGCAACTTGAGACATGGTGTCATTTTAAAGCCAGGCCTTGCTCTCTTGCTAGGACTGATCATAGAGACAAACCCCTTGGTAACCGGCACTGTCCCTCCTCTCTCCCAGGGAAGAATATGGGAATTTGTAAAGGCATGCTTCAGGGTTTTTTGTTTTGTTTTGAAACCAAGGTTGTGTCTTGGGCTGGCTTCAAACTTGTGGAATCCTCCTACCTCTGCCTTTGAGTGCTTTAACTATAGATGTGTGCCTCCACGACTAGCCAGACAGGCTTTGGCTGTCAGAGTGACCAGAAGGTTCTACAGATATCTACTGGCCAGAGGACAGCAATATGCTAATGTGCAGAATCTTTCTGTGTGTACAAGAATTACCCTATCCTACATGAGAGAACGAGAATAGTCAATAAGCTTCTTGAGGCTCAGTGTTGGGCCTGTTGGAGTCAGGAGACAATCTTGACAAACAATAGGCACTCAAACTCTTGGCTCTCATCCCTCAGCCTGTGTTACTATGGATATGTCTCATGCATATCTAACTTGGTTTTTGGAAAGAAGGTTAAGTACCAGACTCTTGTTCCTTTCAGCAGTTGGTTCCATTTTCAGAAGTGATAAAGAAATAGACTTTATTGCCCAAAAGAATTAATCCCAGGATAGAGTTCCCTAAAATCTGCATTGTAAGGAATGTTTCTGTTTCTGAGCTTGAACTTAACTTTAAATAACTGTTTCTAGTGATTAAACTGTCAGGATCAGATATTATTAATTCATTAAAGCTCTTAGTTCCTGACAGCACTAAAACAGAGCAAAGTGGGACTCTGGCTCAATTCTGGTCATGCCCAATCAAAGAATTCCTAAGATGGGCCAGCAAGACAGCTCAATGGACCCTTGCTGCCAAGCCTAATGCCCTGAGTTGGAGATATGGTGGAACCAATCCCTACAAGTCTTCCTCTGACCTCCATATGTGAATATGCATGTCATGTCATGCATG